>NW_025919093.1:0-115431 GCF_907164915.1 Impatiens glandulifera
TCTAAAGCTTTTTAAGCTATTGTTCTTGAGGATTAGCCAAAGAACAGAAAACCCGTTTTTCAAATTTTCCAAATTCAAATTTAGGTTTTTTGTTTAAGATTGTTTGATCGATATTGACTTACACAGAATGCTCATAAATGATCTGGGATCATTTTCTAATAATAAAATTCAACTAGACAACATACAAACTTATAAAAACTGAAATATAAAACATTCAATTTTAAACTAGAAGTATGAATTAAAGGGTGATTGGAAACATACCAAGTGTTGGAGAACACTCTTTAGACCTTAAGGAACCTTTTTGGATGCATAAATCCAAGCATTAAGGTCTTATACGAAGATTTCAAAAAATCCAAAAGCTTGAGCTTTAATGACGGATTTTATGTAAATTCCGATTTGAGGCTTGAGATCATATCTATTGGCTTTAGAATTGTTAAGTGGTAGCCTCCTGAAGTCGGTTGAGGGAGCAAGTGGACACGAATTAGTCAAAATCCATTAATGATATTTTGGTTTATTCTTCCGGCCAATTGATGGAATAGGCATCATTGATTCCTATAGATGTAGCGGAAATGTTCACCATGGTAGGGTGATCATTTTACGTTTTGAATTAGTCGAAATAGTGGACAATCGACAGAGTTCCATTTTTAAAAAATAAAAGATGGTTGTGGATGGTTATAGAACTAGCGTCGCGACGACGACGATGATCAGGGAACAGAACGATGTCGTTTAGGGCGAAAATGCGGACACAGAGCATTTTGTTGGAATTCCGTCATCGCACCATTGTGTTTCGACCGTTCGGTCGCATTTCAGATAAAGAAGCGTTAGCTGATCCTGTGTGGCGCGGATGCACGCTTCTTCTTCTGCAGTGGGCTACGTGGGCGATTTTCCCAAGCTTTGAATGAAAATTCAACGCCCATCCAAAGGTCGCGATTACCTGTAGCGATTTCTTTGTATTTCAGTTAGACTCGATTACAAATTTTATTTTTTATTTAAAATCTTAAGAGTTTGTTTGAAATTGATTTTTTTTTCACAATTTTAGTTTTATTTTTCAATCTTTAATATACACAAAATATTAAAAATAAATATGACAAATATTTTGCCAATTTATTTATTTTTGTATATTTTTGGGTTAAATAAATAATTTTTGGTGATAAAAATGGGTACCACATTTTATCCTAAACTATTTATTTTAATTCCTTTGATATTTCTAAAATTATTTTAAGATAAAATGAAGACAAAATGTATCCCAAATAATTTTATTTATTTTATTTGGCCATTATCCTTAATTATTTAGGTTTTAATTATCACAATAATTAATCTAATTAATTGTTTAATTAGGCTTTGGCTTTGGGTTAATTATTTTGATTTTATTTATTCAAAATAATCAAAATAATTATTTTCAAATTTATAAATTGGCTATGTAGATTTTTAGTGCTTACATCTAATTTTCATCACGATGTGTCTGATAAGGAATCGATGAATTATAAGCTAGATTATGATGTCCATGAGAATATCTTAATTGAATTCTCGATACATAATATAATGTTGAATGAAAAGATATTTCCGTTGAGGAGGTGATACATACTATAATGTTGAATGAAAAGATATTTCCGTTGAGGAGGTCATTGAATTGAAGACTACAATGTGACCCAATGTGCACGTGTTCTCACTCTTTCTATAAACTTTCCACCCAAGCATTTCTTCATCGAGCGACTATCAACGTTGTCATCTGAAGAAACTAATGAACTACCGCATGGTTATGTTAGGATTTGTATCTCCAAAATCCGACCAGCTTGAAAAAATCTATAAAAAATGCAAGAAAGAAGAACACAAAAAGACACATATTTATAGTGGTTCACTCAAATTGAGCTACATCCACTTCAGCCACCACCAGATTTCACTATAAAGAAGAAGAAAGAATACCGAGTTTTTGCCTCACACTTTATCTCTCTGGAATTCAGTCTATCCAATGTTAACCCTTAATAATCACATATTTATAGGGTAAACATTCAAGTAATAAACCTAAATAACTTTGGTCAGGCCAAGCCCAAAACCAAAAAAGAAAACTCAATAAACTCTAATTAACAATGTAGAGTTTATTATAAGTGTAGGCTCTATAACTCAACAATCTCCGACTTGGAGACTAACTTCATCATCTCTCGATCGGTAATGGCTTTCCATTTAGTGTATTAACGAAGAAGACCAACTGAAGTTGCACACAACTTCAGTTTCTCATTTGTCATAGCTTTCATCAACATATCAGCTGGATTCTCACTCCCAGGAATTTTCTCAAGAGCTAATACTCCATCTTCTAAAGTTGATTGGATGAAATGATAAAGAACCTGTATATGCTTCGTTCTGCCATGATAAACAGGATTATTTGTCAAATGAATGTCACTCTGACTGTCGCATGTCAACACACTTCCCTCGTAGTCTTGACCCAATTCTAGCAAAAATGGTTGTAACCACATCATACCTTAGCAGCATCTGTCACAGCTATATACTCTGCCTCACAACTAGAAAGAACAACAATTTTCTGCAATTTTGAAACCCAGCTAATTGCAGTACCTCCTAGAGTATAAATGTACTATGTTGTTCTCTTCCTATTATCAACATCACCACAATTGTCAGCATCAACATATCCTTCCAAACCCATATTAGACTTTCTAAAACACAAAGCGAGACCCGTACTTCCTCTTAAGTATCGTAGTATCCACTTTACTACTTCCCAATGTTGTCTACTCGGGTTGCTCATAAACTTGCTAACAACTTCCACTACATGTGCTATGTCTGGTCTTATGCAAACCATCACATACATAATACAACCAATGGCAGAGGCATACAGAACAGTGGCCATGTAATTTTTCTCCTCGTTTGTTGAAGGCGACTGATCTTTAGATAGTCTGAAGTGACTAGCTAAGGGGGTAGTAACTTTTTTTGTATCATACAAGTTGAACCTGTTAAAACATTCTTCACATATTCTTCTTGTGAAAGCTTGAAAACTTCTTCATCCCTGAAACTTCTCATCCCAAGGATTTGTTTATCAGCACCCAAATCTTTCATCGCAAACTTTTCAGACAACTCTTTATTGAGCTTATTAATCTCATACAAACTTGCTCCAACAATCAACATGTCATCAACATAGAGGAGCAGAATAATGTACGATTTATGAAACCTCTTAATATAGCAGCAATGATCAGCTTCACACCTTAGAAAATTGTTACTTTTCATGAAGCTATCGAACTTCTTATACCATTGCCTTGGAGCCTGTTTCAAACCATACAGACTCTTCTGAAGCTTACACACAAGCTCATCTTTTCCTTTGATTTCAAATCCTTCTAGTTGTCGCATATAAATCTCTTCATCTAAATCACCATGAAGAAAAGCAGTTTTGACATCCATTTGTTGAAGATGAAGGTCTTCTTTCACAACCAAACTCAAAATAGTTCTGATTGTCATCAATTTAACTACAGGAGAGAAGATCTCATTGTAGTCAATACCTTCTTTTTGTTGAAATCCTTTAACAACCAATCTTGCCTTGTACCCCATGGTTTTATCATGTTCTTCTTTAATCCTGAAGATCCATTTGTTGTGAAGTGTTTTCTTTCCCTTTGGTGGCTTAGTGAGCTCCCAAGTCTGATTCAACATCAAAGAGTCCATCTCATCTTTCATAGCAGACTCCCACTTAATCGATTCATCAGATTGTATTGCTTCCTTATAACATTCAAGTTCACCTCTATCTGTCAACAAAATATAGTTCAGAGATGGAGACCACCTCTCAACTGGTTTTCGATTCCTTGATGATCTTCTCAACTATATAACCAGTGTTTTCTGATTTATCTCTAGGGCCACGTTCTCAATGATTTCATCTTCAACAACACATTGTTCTTCTTCGACAACCGGTATATATTCAGATGAAAATTCTCTCAAATCGAATGTACCAGTCTCTTCCAACTTGGAATCACCATCTGATGTCTTTCCAACACAATCTTTGTAGAGAACCTGTTCATTGAAGATAATATTTCTACTACGAATGATCTTCCGATTTTGATTATCCCAGAAACGATAACCAAACTCGATATTATCATAACCAATGAAAAAACATTTATTAGACTTTGGATCAAGCTTGCTCTTATCACATTCATTAATATGAACATATGATAAACAACCAAACACTTTCAAATAAGAAAGGTTTACCTTTTTATTGCTCCAAGCTTCTTCAGGAATTCTGAATTCAAGAGGAACAGAGGGTACCCTGTTTATCAAATAGGCAACAATATTAATAGCTTCTGCCTAGGATGTTTTAGAAGCCCCGCATGCAATCTCATGCTTCTAGCAGGCTCGTTCAATGTTCGATTCATTCGTTTAGCTACTCCATTCTCTTGAGACGTTCGGGAAACAGTCTTCACCATACTGATCTCATTCACATCACAATACTCTTTGAAATCTGAATTGATATATTCACCTCCGTTGTCGGATCTCAAGCACTTAACTTTCTGATTTGTTTCATTTTTAACCAAAGCCTTCCATTTCTTGAAAATAACAAATACTTCAGACTTGTGCTTCATAAAATATACACATACCTTTTTTGTTGAATCATCTATAAACGTCACGTAGTATTGTGATCCGCCAATAGAAGAAACAGGTGCAGGTCCCCACACATCAATGTGTACCAACTCTAGCCTTTCTTTCTTGAGCTCTTTCCCAATCTTTAAGAAACTCACCCATTTCTGTTTTCCAAGAATGCAGTTTTCACATAACTGATGTTCAATAGACTTCAGTTCGTGAATCTGTCTATTCTTCAAAAGAATTTTCATCCCTTTTTCGCTCATATGACCAATGCCACAGCTCACTGTTCTTCGAGTCATCAACTACAACATCAACTGTTTCTCTGCAAGTTGAAGTTGTGTATAACGTTCTAGTTTTGTGACCTCGAGCAACAACTATTGCTCCTTTAGTCATCTTCCATGTACCATTTCCACAACTGAAATTGTGACATTCTTCATTAAGTTGTGTAATAGAAATCAGATTGAGCATTAAACCTGGAATGTGTCTCACCTAATTAATCTTCCAAACAGAACCATTTGCCATCTTTAATTTGATGTCCCCCATGCCAGCAATATCCAATGGCTCACCATCTGCGAGATAAACTTTCCCACAGTTTTCAGCCACATAATTATCCATTAATTCTTTGTGGGCAGTGGTGTGGAAAGACGCTCCTAAGTCCAAAACCCATGAATCTATTGGACTATCATTAGAAAGATGTAACGCATCAGTGACAGTTTCTGTAACAACGTTGGCTGCATCATTTTTATCATCAATGTTTTTCTTCGATATTTTACAGTTCCTCTTCAAATGACCCTGTTTACCATAATTCCAACACTCAAATGTCCGCCCAGACTTTGACTGACTTCTCTTGCTCCTCGACATAGATATGCTCTTACCTCGGTTGAAATTTCTATCATTACCTCTGCTCCTGTTTTCGACATTAGAGCAGAACCTTTGAACGTTTCACCAGAATCAATTTTATGAACATCTTCAGCAAGAATATTACGATCTCTAACTTCAACAAATTTCAGTTTAGCATTTTCAACAGAATTAATAATTGCTGCCCTCATGAGTTCTCATCTATTTAGTAGAGATGCTAACAAAATCAGGGCACTAACTTCATCCCCAAAATAAATCTCAACAGATAGCAATTGATTCACAATTGTATTGAATTCATTCAAATGAGTAGTGACAGAAGTACAATCAATCATTCTTAAGTAAAAGAGTCTTTTCATTAAGTGTACCTTATTGTTAGCAGATGATTTCTCATACATATCAGAAAGAGTTTTCATCAGACCCATGGTGGTCTTCTCCTTTGCTACATTGTGAGCAACCGTCTTGGCTAGCGTCAATCGAACAACTCTCAAAACCTGTCTATCAAGAAGTTTCCATTCAGCTTCATCCATCTTCTCTGGTTTCTCACTCAAAGGAAATGAAGCTTCTTTCCATAGAGATAATCTTCAATCTGCATTCTTCAGAAGACATAATCTGTCCCATCGAATCTTCCAATCACATGTCCTATACTGTTCTCACTTTCCATTGTTTCCAATGCTCAGATCTAGCCTAGCTGTTTGATACCACTTATTAGGATTTGTATCTCCCAAATCCGACCAGCTTTAAACAATTTGTAAAAATGCAAGAAAGAAGAACACAAGAAGACACAGATTTATAGTGGTTCACTCAAATTGAGCTACATCCACTTCAGCCACCACCAGATTTCACTATAAAGAAGAAGAAGGAATACAAAGTTTTTGCCTCACACTTTATCTCTCTAAAATTTAGTCTATCCAATATAAACCCTTAATAATCACATATTTATAGGGTAAACATTCAAGTAATAAACCTAAATAACTTTGGTCAGGCCCAAGCTCAAAACCAAAAAAAAAAATACCCAATAAACTCTAATTAACAATGTAGAGTTTATTATAAGTGTAGGCTCCATAACTGAACATGTTATATATACAAGATGAAAGCGTGTTTAGAAGATAAGAAATAGTTATTTTGATTAAAAAAATTATTGTATGGAACGCTTATGGAATCAATGATGGTGTGAAGAGATACGACATTAAGTCAATATTGGGAACTCTTTGTTGTGGCATGTATTGTCTTAGTGAGACTATATTTCGAATGATTGATTAGTGGATTGTAAGAGATTAATATAATTGACAGTCGTGTGGTTGGAAACATAATGATTCATAGGGGCTTCTGGTGGGATTTTTATGTCATTATGGAATAGAGTTACATTATGGTAAGTCGTTGTCGTATTTGTCATAAGAAATTGAAATCCACGAGTCACTTACTTTTGCATTGTCAATGGTCACTAATATCTTGAGTATGATCAAATATTAATGGTTTATATTTTATTAAATTATGACTTACATAAATATTTTGTATATTTAAAAAAAAATATGATGTAATAAAATATAGTAAAATTGAAATTAAGATATCAATACTAGTTTTGATTAAAAAATAATAATAATTTCTCTGTAATAAATTCAAACATTGTAATGAAAACATTGAAAATGAAAATATGAATACTTATATCAATCATACTTATTCTTATTCCTCACATCTATCGATCCTATTTATATTCACATTCTCTTATTTGAACCCAGCGCCCCCTAAGTTTCTAATTCCTTTGTATGAACCAAACACCCCTTAAGCTTGAACAATAAACTTGTTCAGTTTGACAATTAATTATAAAGTAAGTTGGTATGGGTAAATGAATTTCAAAGTTATATTGGAAACTTTGTGATCCAAGATTGATTTGATGAGTTGATACAATTGTGCTTATATACTTGAGTTGTTAGATAAGGGCTCTTAATGAACATCACATTGAAATTCTATCTATTAGAATTGAAAATTTATTTTTTCAATTATTCTGAAATTTTTCTTCAGCTCTTCCCTCTTCATCTTTCTATTCTCCGCACCACTTCTATGGACTAATTTATACATATGAATTATACAAGTATAGAAAAAGAAAAGGAAAAAAGCTCACTTAAACGTATGTACTTGTACAACTAGCTCACTTAGACGTATGTACTAATAAAAGATCATTTAAACATATGTACTATCAAAAATTGGCTCATTTAGCCTCTTTTAATAACCATGGTTAACTTTTATTTTTAAATTTATATATTTATTAATTAAATATTAATATATTTTCTCTCTCCTTCTTTTTCATTAATTAAACTAGGTAATTTATTTTATTCTTAAATTTTTTATTATCTTAATATTAATTTCTCTTTTATATTTCATCTTCTTTTTTTATTAGTTTTTATTTTTCATATTTCTTAAATTCTCATTTTTTTAAAAAAATTTAACAACTTATTTATGAATTTTATGTTTTACTGTAATATTTTTTTGAAGAGTCTTTTCTTATTTCTTTTAATATAATAAAAATGAAAAAGAATTTTTTCTTATTTAGTTTAATATAAATAAAAATGAAATTAATAATTTTTTATTTAATTTTTATTCACGACTTATATTAGTAGTAAATGAATTGTTTTGTCTAATATTTGATTATTAATCTTTTACTGTTTGATAAATGAGTTTTTATTATTATTCAATTCTTAATTATTAATTAATTTATTTTTGTGTTAAAGGATTTTTATTGTTAAAAGAATTTTCATTGTTATATTCAATTATTGGGATCAAATAATTTTAAAATAATTAATAATTAATGTGAATATAAAAAATATATATATAAAAGAATAAGAAATATATAGTTAAAATAATTAATGATAAATGCTCATATATATATAAAATAAAATTAAAATAATCAATCATAAATACTCATATAGAGATAATAAAAAATTATATAAAAGATAAAAATAGAAGGTCCATTTATTAGTAATAAATGAAATAATAAATGAAAAGGAAAGAGAGAGAAAATATATTAATATTTAATTAATAAATATATAAATTTAAAAATAAAAGTTAACCATGGTTACTAAAAAAGGCTAAATGAGCCAATTTTTGATAGTACGTACGTTTAAATGACCTTTTATTAGTACATACGTTTAAATGACGTAAATATTATAATGACATGAAATTTGTTTATTTTAATTATAAAATGTTCGGTAATAAAGTTCTTTTTGTAATGATGTCTGAAACCGTTAAAAATTCTAAATAGCTTCGATAACTAATTTCGAGTATTGGACTTATTAAAATACTAAAAAGGAATGAACAAAATCAGGTGTCCAAATCATAACATTTTTTTTTCGCTCACCACCCACATTTGGTTAGAAAAGAGAAGTACCATAGAAGGGTATCTTGGCATCCAAAACATCACAAATTTTAATATACAAGAATGACAGCCTTTGATTGAAAATGATTCATAACAAATATGGAAAATATTTGTCCTGAGTTGTTCTTCAAACCAGGACAAAGCACAAATGGGTATGGGGTATGAAAATAGATAGATCTTACTCAGAAAAATTAGTTAAAAAAATGCTCAATTCCAAGGGCTAACGTAGTAACATATCACTTTCTTCTCTGTCAATTTGCAACATTTTTATAAATAAATTTACAATGTACAATGTCTTTTGTGACATTTTCCCAACCGATTGAACATTTGCAAAGTCATTAGCACTTGCAGTCGCAACTATAAGGATGTCAATTTGAAAACGACTCGCGGTAACCGAACCAAATTGCCCCATTTGGGGTGGATTTTCCCCGGTTTGATCAATAGTTGACTGGAGATGGGGCGAGAATCAGGGGCGAAGCTAGGATTTGAAACCTACCCGGGCTAGTTTTATAGTTTGCTGTCACCAATGGCTTTTAGCGACGAAAAAAACCTTTTAGCGACGGAAAATAACCAACCTTTTGCACTTGGCTCCGCCCCTGGCGAGAATGATATTTGTGTCTCCGTCCCAACCTGCCCCGAATTATTTAATTTTTATATTTTATATTTTATATTTTATAAGAGTTTTAAATTTATTTTTTTATAATAATATAAATTTTCAATATATTACAATATATTATATTAAAATTCGTTTATAGAATTTTTTTTATAAAAATATGGTATAAACGGTGCCTGCGGAGATTTCTCGAAGCAGAACGAGGCGGAGATTATAAATACATTCTCCACCGTTTAGATGTGACCTTGACAATTGACATATCTCTTAATATAAACTTTTAAAATTTATATTAAAAGTCATTCGATATAAATAATCAAACAAGTCATACATCAATAAAATTGATTTCATAATATATTTTTTATGATATTAACCAAGTATTCTATTTAGTGAATGAAAAAATAATGATAAAGCATAAGAATAGAGAATCTTATTCAATTTATTCCAATACAAGAGGTTAATTAATGATTTCAATCATATAAATGAGATTAAAACTACCAAAACAATAGATCCTAACTCTTTAAATGGCACTGATGCATGAAACATTTGGAGATATTGCGGTCTGAATAGACACCACTGCATTCTTGCAACTAGCCAAAGCATTACCCTTAGTGGACGACGTTATGTTTATTCTGTTAAAAATAATATTTTTACAAGGAACATGGTGGCTGCATTGTAGGACTATTGCTTGGGGCGTTGCGGATGTTCCTTGAACACCTATGTACTTCACATCACTCACTTGCACTGCCTGCGCCTTTAAAAAGACGAAAACATCAAACAAATTCTTTTGTTTTCATTTATTAATTAAACAAAAAGAAGAAGAATTTTATACACTTACTTGATCTTGACAGTTTTCAGCGACCTGACAATATGTCTGATCAATAATAATAGAATTCTTAACATTATTCAACCGAATGCCAGTAAATGTAATATTTCTTGCATAACCTTTTCCACCCTAAAAGTTAACAAATAAACATGTTGATAATTAAATGTTAAATTTATCATATGTAGTTAATTAATTAATTAAATATTTAATTACCGGCCATGTCTTTATCCTGACTCCATTTTCTGTTCCTGTAAAAGTGCAGTTTTGTACAAAAACACCATCCACATTTGAAGAAGACCCCCCTTGACCAAGGCTTCCAACACTTAAATAATAATAAGACCAAAAAAACTATATCAATTGATTTAATTTCTCAAATATAAAAGTAGAGTAAATAATTTTCACTATTTTACCTTATACCATGACCCGGTCCACATTGAACTCCTCCCACAAAAATGTTTGTAGAACCCGTTGAAATTGCAACACAATCATCACCTACAATCATATAGGTTAAATAAATTATGCGAAATATTTCTTTATAACAAATAACTACAAAACTATAACGAAAAGACAACATACAACACCTGTGCCGATGAAAGAGTCGGTAATTCTGACGTTACTAGAGGAAGAAATTCCGATTCCATCTGTGTTAGGGCTGTTTGCAGGCGCCGTGATTGTAAGGTGAGAAATTTGGACGTTTTGGCATCCATATATGTTTATATGTCTACTTGGAGGATTGATATGAGTCAACCCACTTAATACAAGGTTATTGCAACCTATGAACCTTATTCCCTGCATCATTAATTAATTATTTACATTTGATAAAACAATTATAAAATAATTAATTTCAGTAACTTAACTAGATTTAATCAAATGTTAATTTGTAATTTACAAGAATTCACTAGTTTAACACATTTAGAAATGATTGATCACATCAAATAAGAGCTCCGGATCACATAATTTTTTACGAGACCTATAATATTTGATTTAGTCAAAGAATCATACAACACTCCTACCGTCGGTTTTGCGCAAGCACCTAATATCTGAAAAATGAAGAAAAAGAAAAGACACATTAGTATTATTAGATCACATAGTTTTCATTTGGGAATCTCTTCCTATCAAATTGAATTTCAATATGCTTATGTTTTCTTACATAAATTAAGACAATACTATTCTCATCTAGAATTGATTATGAAAGATAAAAAAGAATGTCCTCATATATTTGTTATAGATGTTTTTGCATATATATATATCAAGGTATATCGATCAATTTGGTAAACCAAAAGTTCTAAACATCCTTATGTATGATAACCTAAAATTGATATTGAGTATGTGCTTACCGTCGACGCTTTTGAGCAGAAACTGGTTGATTTGGTGCAAGGACTCTCTTTCTGAAAATGAAGGAAATAGATTACAAGGTTTAAAATTTAGAATATCTACCTATCAAATTGCATTTCAAGATGCTTATTTTTTTGGTAATTGCATTTCGTTAGAATTGATTATGAAAGATAAAATCAAGCTAGCCTTGCATGTAAAGAAAACTTACTTGGTTCCATTGGTTATAGTTGTTACGTGGGTTGGTTTTCCACCATGACAAACCTTGGCCATTGAGTTTTCCCTTTCCATTAATGTGAAGGCCGATAATTTGTGAGAACGCGATCCATGTATTATCCGGGCAATCTTTCCATTGACTCCTGATGCTGGGTGCCAATAGGATTCCATCAATCTAAAATAATGAGAAACATATTTATAATGAGTAAAAAAATCATCTTAAAAAATTAGAAAGAAATTAAAATCAGGTCATAAAAAGTTCTTGCTTTTTTCTTAAATCGACACAAAATTAGATCATCACCTGAACTTGAATAGATGGCCCTTTGCAAGGGCCTTTGAATTGAATAGGAATCAACAAATATGTTTTTCCTCCAGGAACCAACATGGTAGAAATGCTGCTACTTTCACATGCTTTACCCCATGCTTGTAAGAAAGCCTTCAAATTAGGGTTTATCAAATTCATGTCCATTATAATATTAACTGAAATTAGTCTAAAGAAGTTAAATAAAACACAATTTGTTAAGAATATTGAATATATTAAAAGTTAAATTTATTACAAGTGTGCTTTATTTTAAACAAATTTCTTCCATGACATAATTAATAGTAATATAAAGTAAAATAAATCAATTCGCGTAACAACAATTACCTGAGAATCGTCAACCTGCCCATTTCCACGTGCACCAAATTTAGTTACATCAAATATATCGGCTAAACTAATGTTTAGAAATAATGCTAGGGAACACGAAAACATTAAAAAGATGTTTAACCACTCCTGTCAATATATATATAAAAATAAATATCAATCAATACCACAAATAAATCAAATATATAATTACAAATTAGTTTTCTTATGAAAGGAATGCTCACCATTCTATAAGAATCAAAAACCAATTAGAAGAACAAAGAAATATTCTATAGTCAATCATTTATATAGCAAAAATTATAAGAAAACTTTTAGGAATATTCACATATATTTACTATATTTAGAGAATATTTTGAAAGTTGTAAAAAGTGACTACTTTACAAAGCATATGTATATCTTTATAAAGAAAGTTGTCAAAATATTACCTAAATCTAGTAAATATGAATATATTCTAATGAAAAAAAAGCAAGCATTTATATAGCCTAATTAATATCATCATTCTATTAGTTGATGAAAAATGAGAAAAACTGTAGTAAATATTTATAAAATTAAAATGTATAAATAGTTAATATAGTCTAATGAAAAAATAAAAATTATTTATATGCCTTGATCATCTCATTACTTATATAAAAACTGGGGAAATAACATTTATTGTCTTGAAAACTTAAAACTCTTTGTTAGTCAGCACTTGGTGAAAAAAAAATAAAAATAAAGACAAGTCAGCCCAACAACCAAAAAAGACAATTATTGATGTGACTAAAAATTACATAGAAAATTCACTATTTCTGAAATAGCTATTGCAGGCAAGTATTATTTTGTTACACAAATCACTTTCTATAATCCCACTACAAAAGGCTAAAATGTAACACTGGTCTTTGCGAGTGAATTTTCATTTAAAGTGACACTTTACAACTTGTTTAACGACAGAAGTAACTTTATCCATAAAATTTGTGACATTTCACAAATAAGTCGTACAATCTTAAAAGTCTTGCTTTTCTATCGGGTCTTCCATAAATAAAATATTATTTAGTGCGGCTAGAAGACTCATTGGTTAGACAATTGTTTTTGGCCAAATCACAGGACAACTCAATTACGTCAAAAATCTTAGGGTTCGTAACAATTTTATCTTTGGACTCAATTTTCTTAGCATAGGAATCGGTAACCACTTCTTGATACGTGATTGCAAGTATTGAAATTTCTTTACTAAATTAATGGATGAGTTATAATGAGATGTTTCATTCCACCAAATTTCAAGAGAGAAACAAATCTTCATTCATAAGCTATTTATTCTCAAATTTGATGGACAGGGACTTTTGATACACAAAACACACACTTCAAGGATGACGGGCCGATGATTCGATTCATGGAGAATTTCTGTCTTTTGAAGGATTTTCGGGAATTTGGCGGCGTATTCATGATTAAATAGAAATCGGGCACAAGAAGATCTCAATCATGAACACAATCTGATAATTCCTCCATGATAGGCTTGATTTGGGTACCTCTTTTCTTTTCACGCGAGAAACACACAATGTTGAAGCCGCCATAAACAACCCACGACTTATTCTATTTCACACCAATTCTGATTGCTTATACTAGTTTGTTAAAATTAACGTGAGGTAATATCCACCATATTAATTAGATAATATTAGAAAATTTTAACAATATACTACATTTGTTAGCAGACATGTAAATGCCTATAAACTAACTATTTGAAATCATATTATTATTATAGTAGAAACTCTATAAAATAATACACTTGGGATGACCAAAATTTATTAATTAAAAGAGTTATTAATTAATCGATAAATTAATAATTATTAATTTATATATTAATTAATATTTTATTAATTTATAGTAAAATACTTAATTTACAAACAACTTTAAGATTTCACTTAATTATTGTATACATACATACAATGTATGTACTGTATATCAAATGAATGACCCAATTTGAAAGAAACCTTCAATCTCCCACCTTATTATTCTTCTTGTATTCAATGTATCACTTTATGGATATTAAAAATATTTTCTATATAAACAAGATCAAAATACTGTAGGTTAACACAAACAAATCATACACACAACATGGCTTCCCATCTTAAAGGTGTGAAAAAAAACAATAATGACAGACGAGATTCGAAAAGCATTACGCAAACACAACAAGGATAATCCAAGTCTCATTCAAAAGCAATTGCAAGAATGGGTTTATAGTAACTATGGTTTGCAGGTGAGTCAAGCGACAATATCGAAGAAATGTGTGACTGATGAAGAAATTATTGATAGCGTTATTGGAATTAATAAAGATGATATCGATGAAGAAGATGATGAAAGTTCACAATGGAGCCCCATTCGCGAAACGAAGCTCACATTGAACAATTTATTGTTGAGTTATGAGAAAACAACACCAGAAGTTCTTACCATGCTAAGGAAAATTAGAGACGACATTCAAGGGAAAATTGATTTCAATAAAAAACAAAAGACAATTGAGTCATTTTTCAAAAACCTTAATAAATCAATTCATAATATGCTATATATAAGGAATTATTAATTTATATTTTATATGAGGTCTAAAGAAATGATCAAAAATGTATTATTTTATAATTTTAGCGAATTATTAATTTAGCACCCTATCCCCGAGTCGAGACCGGCAAAAAATATTATCTTAGAGAGTTTATTAAAAAATTGAGTATCAATTTATCGAATTTCTACTGTATTTAGGTTTTCTTAGAAAAATAATGAACATTTAATTAATAAAAATTAGAAAATAATGTTGTGAACTTAAAAAAAATATAATATTATTAATTACATTTCTTAATAAAACAAGAGAAACACTTTAAATTATGCAATGAGGTAGAGAAATAACATTTTTAAAGCATAAAAAATAATAAATTTTAAGTGTATTTAGCACCTTTGTTCCAAATTCTATTATGAGTTTCAAATTGAATATTTGTAGAGTTAGAAAAAAAAAATCCACTTATACTCATAATCACATACTTTCACGTTAATTCAATTATTTGATACATCATTTTTCATTAAACTTTCATAAAGGTTGAGTCAAATAATAACAATATAATAGCATTTTTATTTTCCCACAAAACTATTTCCAAATTTGTTTGGCTCGGTTTTATCATAATTTTTTCATTTAATAACAACTAACCAAACGATTATTCGTAATAGTGATCACAAAAAATTTATATTTTTAAACGAACAACTTTGTCACTATTCCACGTAACCAAAAAGTCTCACTACACTGGTGAAATATCGAAACTATATATCCAATTTATTAAAGATGGCTTCTACCTTTCTGTCATATAATATTATACATATAAAAGTTAAACCTTATTATTGCATTTTTTTTCATCTAACCATGACATCATTCATAGTAAATTCAAGTTTAATAAATCAAATAGCTAATTATAATATACCAATCTCTTATGTACCAATTTCCTATAACACCATTTACATTTAATTAAATAAACTCATATATCAGTTCATCCTATGGCTCGCCTTCTGGAAAAGTGTTACGACTTGTTTCGTAAGATGTGTTTATGAGTTAAGAATCAAGTTTTGATCTTAGGACCGGTGGAAATTCTATAATCAAATGGCAGCGGAAGGTTTTGATAGAGAATTTGGAGGGAGGGGATAGAAGAACCAAGGGTGCGAAGAGAAATACTGTTGGTTTATACCAAACAGTCCATAATAATAATAATAGACGAATAAGGGCGAAGTCACATCTTCATCATTCTATTCATGGGTCCTTGGGAAGAAAGATCAGCATTATATATGTGATGTCTTGCCCCCCAAAATATTCGGTTACAACAAATACTAGAAAATAACAGAATTCGGTTTGTAGTAGAAAAGGAAAGTAAAACAAAATAATAAAACAACAAAACAGAAATCTGGCCCATTGCACCATAGGACCGAGACCGGGTGCCGAGAAAGGTTGCTGGAATTTATTCTAGGACTGAGGCCTTGATTTTAGACCCTAGCAGAAAGACTCAACACTCATGATCGTATCAGCAAATATATCATGAGCATCCTGGACGCGAGTTGTCTTCTATGCAAAGAAAATGAAGAAACCATAGATCACCTGTTCGGGAGCTGCTGTATTGCTTCGGAGCTTTGGGACAGATTCTATAAAAGTTTGGAGCTGATTAGTTTCCCGAGCAAATAGAATGAAATCAATGAAGCGACACTACTCAAAGCCAAGGGAAATAAATTTGCAACAAGCGTATTCAAGTGCGGCTTTGGAGCAGTGGTGTATAACATTTGGCAAGAACGGAATGCAAGGGTATATGACAGAACCCGCAGGAGCGTTGAAGAGTTATGGAAAGATATTGTATCGAATTGCAGCGCCCTCGCGGGAACATGGAGAAGAATTTCAAGCACAGAGCAAAGTTAGAATATCTACAAGAACTGGAATTTACCGTTTTTTGAACTCACTAAAATTGAAAATATTGTAATCAGATAATTCATTTACGTTTTTTAGCTTTTTAGATTTTATTCAAAATGTTACGACTTCAAAATCAATCTAGGCATGTCTGTCTAGAATGATCTATCAAACTAGTGATTTTTTTTCCCGTTTTTGGCAATTTTTAATGAAAGGATGTTAAGTCGTTTTTCCCAAAAAAAAAATAAAAAAAATAAAAATAAAATAAACCCATATATTATAATGTTCAGATCTAGAAAATATTTTATTTAATTAAAATTTTCATTTGATTTTATATATAATTATTTAATGAAAAATTTAAAATGAAGGAAACCACACCAAAGGAAAAGCTACACCATTTTAACAATAATATTAGAAATTTAGTTTTAATTTTTTATCTTCAACCACTAAGCTACACCAATCTATATTTAAAATTACCATGTATTTAAATAAATACCTTAATATTTTTAACAAATTACCATGTATTTAAATAAATACCTTAATATTTTTAACAAGTGGGCTGTCTTAGCCCGAAGGCTTTCCGAAATTACTCAGGATCGGCCCTGTGAATACACAAGTGTTAAATATGGCAACAAAAATAACAATGAATCTATTCCCCTGTTATTGACTAAAGAAAAAATAATTTCAATAACTATTTATCGATTTGGCGGGAGCAATATTGACAATTAATTAGGCACTACAACAAAAATCACTTTTACCGACATAAAAATGAGCCATCAATGTGTAAATGTGTCGCTAAATTCTTGCCGGCATAAATTATTTTGTAAATGGTGGAGTTAATAAAGTTTTACAGACACATAAACTTACGCCGGTAAAAAGCAATTATGCGCCAATAAAAAGGTTTATTATAACACAAACCAGTTCCGAAAAAGACAATTATGCGTGGGTGAACATAATTATGTACCGATAAAAGACTATTATGAGACAGTAAAGTTTTTTAATATATTCAAACTGTTTACATTATTGATTTATTTTAATTTTTAAATATTTTATAAATACATTACAAATTAAATATTTAAGATAAAAAAACTCATATTCTTATTTTCAACAAAAATGGTAATAAATATATGTAGATAATAATTTTCAAATTTTATAGGAGATTCAATGAACAATGAAATTTATTAAATAAGGTAATTATCATAATAAGCTAATTAATATTGTTGAGCATAATGGGAAGAACATATATGAGATTCAATGAATAATCAAATTTAATAAATATAGGTCAAACTTAAGAAGACATAAAATGAGATAGTACAAATATTTAAGATATAAAAGATTAATGAATTTTCTAGTTTCCTTCTTTTTTTTCCCTTTTCATTTTGCTAAGAATTTATGAATGTTCTTATATCCATTTTCCATTTTAAATTCATGTATATATCTTGTAGTTAATTTATCTAATTCTTCAAATATTTAGGCAATGTTTTGTTTCTGCAGAATGAAAATAATATTTGACTTAGAGTCCAATTTCAAATTATTTATTTGTTTGAATAATTAAAATAAAGTTTATAATTATAATTCTATTAAAATTAAAGGTATATATATATTTTTTTTCAGTTTCATCTTTTCACTTTAGAATTGCAATTCTATAATTGGCCTACGAATTTGAATATATACTTATAATTTCAATTCATCTAACACATCTAGAAATGATTGATATATGCATAATTATTCATGAGACATGTTTTCCAATTTAGATCCGTGCACATACCTTTATGTTTTTCTTGAAAACCTTCTATCCAATTACTAATATTTAAGTTTTTAAATTTTTCCATGTTTTATTGAACTCTTTTATTGTGTCGTTTTTCTTACACAAATTGTTTTATTAAATGGATCATTTTTTAAAAAATATCCACGATAAATATAACCGTTACAATTGAAGGTTTAAAACATGAATTTTCAACCAGATGTTGGGTTTGTATTAGATATTTTATTGGTTAAGTGTGTGATTTTGAGAAATAAATGTTTAAAGATACAAACCTATCAAAGTTCACACTAATATACGAGAATCTCTTGGTTAAGTTTATTAAGGAGATAAAGTGGCATGAAATTAGCGACGGTTCAATTATGTGTCGCTAAAGGTTATACACCTTATATATATAATATGATGAATATACATATTATTATTTAATAAATACTTTAATTAATTTTAATTTTAAATTTTATTTTAATAAAAAATATAAATTATATAATAAATTTATATTTTATATTTTTATATTTTTCTTAATTTATTTCAAAACTATATTTCATATTTTATTTTCCATAATTATATATTTATATACTTGTTTTATAATACAAATATATAATTTTATTATTTTATATGTAAATTATAATATTTAATTTATCTATAGATAAAATTGTATAAAAGTAATCAAAAATTGGTGATTCAAAAAGTTGGATACAATAATTCGATCTATCAAAATTATTATATGTTTTTAATGAGTATACACCTATTATAATAAAACATGAAAACGAACATCCACCCTACAACTATTTGTCTTATTAGACCAAATATAAATGTAGTGACAAGAAGAAATGGCGTTATATATCGATCAAATTACCGTCACTAAAAGTTAATAGCAATGATAATTGAACTTCTCGCTTGTCGTCGCTAATCTTAACTAGTTATCACTTTTGCTTCAATCGCTATTAATCCCGACACTTTAATAAATATTTAATGAAATTACTTTCTTCTTTGGTTAAGGAAAAACTACTAATTTTGTGGTTATTATTCCTTTTAATATTATATAGCAATGTTCTTATTTCATAGATTATTTATATTTTAACTGTTAGATAATGTTAGACTTTTATTAATTATATAAATTATTTTTAAAATTCTCTTTATTTATTTTCAAAATAAAATATCTAACCTTATCTTTTAAAATTATGGATTAATTTTATATAAGACCATATACCTTTTATTATATATATTTTAAAATACTAATATAATTAATATATTCATACACAATTTTTAAATTTAAATCAGTAATATTAAGTTATATAATGTTTAAAGTATTTTTAGTCCACCAATAAAATCAAGGTTTAAATTTGAAAATTTTGAAAAACTATAAAAAAAAATTATGAGAAAGTAATGGTTACATATATGAGAGGATAATAATGTGTTCATTAGTGTATAATGCTCAAAGTGTTGGTAGTAGATCGATAATGTTTATCAATAAAATGAGAAGATATTTAAATTGAATATTAATTAATATACTCATACAAAAAATTATAAATTAATCAAATCTTAATTAATTAATGTTCTTCTTCATAGTTCGCAATATTTGGAAACTAATAATCATCATAATCAAATTCACTTACAGATTGTCAAAACAATAAGTGGAAGTGAAAACAGTTTTCATTTAGTATTGTTTTTGTTGGAAAACAAATTGATTCTATAGTTGCTCGATTTGAATTCCTATATTGGTGATATAGATGACAAAAAGTATACTCTCGGATTTGTGTTACTTTTTGTGGAGGACCTATATGATAAAATCAACACTTCACTTTAATGTGAAAAATACATAGCGATAGTTGATGCTTCAAATGAAGCATTTTGGTTTAATGATCTAGTAAAGGAATTAAGTAGTGATCAATTTAGAGTTCATCTATATTGTGAATCTAGAGTTATTTTCTGAATCTAGAAGCGTCATTTATTTGGATGATCAGTGTAGCATTAACAAAAACATATTATGTGAAATATCATGAGATCATATGATTAGATATTGTTACCGAAGGTTTTTTTTGAAAGACGACGTAACATCAATTAAATAAAAAGTCACAAAAGGATAAGGAGTTACATGAGTTCATAGAAAATAGGAGTAAAAACAAACTGATTGAATGAAAATAAAAAATGAGAGATAACATGATGACAAATGAGAATTGAGAATTAAAGTGCAATGAAATCAGTGGTGCGCCTCCACATTCAGATGAGAGAGTTGTCGTCGGTGATAATATTGTTCTAGACTGTGTCCGCATTGTTGTGGACTCTTGAGAAGACTCTGTCATTCTTCTCCATCCAAATGTGATAAATAATGTTGGCGAAAAAACAATTAAAGGTATTGGAGCTGAAGTCGTTGCCCTTGGTCTTTGTGATGGTGAGGTCCTTGATGTCGGTCCATTCGCTTGGGAAGATGAGAAGGCTCATTGATGTAGAGAATCTGCGCCAAAGCAAGGAGACAAAAGGGAAGTTCTCAAGGAGGTTTTCAATGGTCTCCTCATTTCCCAAGCAAAGGGGCAATTAGGATTCAGGATGCTCATGTACTTCTTGATCCGATCACGGGTATTGAGTCTCTCGCGAAAGGCGAGTCATAAAATGAATTGGTGTTTGGGGATCACTTTCGTAGACCACACTAAGTGGGAACATTGGACAACATTCTCATGATCAAGAACACAATGCCAAGAAGACCCTTAGTCGAACCTACCATTGTTCTCGACACTCTAAACATGAGCATCCTCATGATTATTCAGATGATAGGATGAAAGTGCGTCAAGAATTCTCGCACCTTCTGGAATAGCCCTAAGAAGGTCGTTCCAATAGTCGCTCTTGACTTGTTGAACTGTGGCCAATTGACATTTCCACCCGATTTGAGTGATAGAGAAGACACAGTTATGAATGATGGGTTTGTTTTCGAATTAGAGGTCATGCCAGAATAGAGTGTCATTACCATTTCTAATTTGAATGTTGATCATCTTTCCCGCACTGTCTCTGATCTTCATAATATTTTTAACGGAACACTCCATCTCCATTCTGATCTTACATGTTCAGATGCTAATTTCTTTTCTAATGAATCTCGAGTGTACCCATCTTACCCAATGCGAGTCATGTTTCTTTTCCAATGCCCAGAAGTTCCTGTAGGTGAGAGTTTTGTTCTAGGAGACACTATCCTTGATGCTGATTTCTCCTTCGTCTTTGGGCTTGCATGTGTATATCCATTTGATCTTTTTCCCACCATACCTCTGAGTACACCCAAATGAAATTCATCATTACCTGATCCAATTCTTTCATGACTTTCTTTTGGAGGACGATCTACTACGCCCAATATCTGATAATACCCATAGCGATTTTAGTGACCAGCCCAATGCGACCTGCATAAGAAAGTCTTTTAGTAGCTCATCCCATAATAACATTTTTTACCTTTTCAATAAGAGGACGATAGTGCAAGATCTAGAGTTGTTTAGAGGAAAGCGGGATGCCCAAGTATCAGACAGAGAGCAATCATTCTTCAATGCCCATGACCCTGAATATGTTGGCATTGGTTTCCTCCTTGATGCCTCCATAGTAAGCATGGATATTTCCCTGATTAATGTTGAGACCTATAACACTAGAAAAAATAGTGAGAGCCTTCTTGATAGTTCTAATAGAGTCAACGTCAGCATGCGCCATGATGAAGAGATCGTCTGCAAAACTAATATGGATGATATATTTTTTCTTGCAATAAGGATGGTGAGTGAAAGGGCGGTACTTTAGGATCATTTTAACAATGCACTCAAAGATCTCCATAAAGTAATATGGTTATCCAACTGGCGTCGCGACGAAGACGATGATCAGGGAACAGAACGACGTCGTTTAGGGAGAAAATGCGGCCATAGAGCATTTTGTTGGAATTCCGTCATCGCACCATTGTGTTTCGACCGTTCGGTCGCATTTCAGCTAAATGAGCGTTAGCTGATCCTTTGTGGCGCGGACGCACGCTTCTTCTTCTGCAGCGGGCTACGTGGGTGATTTCCCTAAGCTTTGAATGAAAATTCAACATCCATCCAAAGGTCGCGATTGCTTGTAGCGATTTCTTTGTATTTCAGCTAGACTCGATTACAAATTTTATTTTTTATTTAAAACCTTAAGGGGTTTTTTGAAATTGATTTTTCTTTCACAATTAGAGTTTTATTTTTCCATCTTTAATATACACAAAATATTAAAAATAAATATGACAAATATTTTGCCAATTTTGTTTTTTTTTTATATATTTTTTGGTTAAATAAATAATTTTTTGGGATAAAAATGGGTACCACATTTCATCCTAAACTATTTATTTAAATTGCTTTGATGTTTCTAAAATTATTTTAAGATAAAATGAAGACAAAATGTATCCCAAATAATTTTATTTATTTTATTTGGCCCTTATCCTTAATTATTTAGGTTTTAATTATCACAATAATTAATCTAATTAATTGTTTAATTAGGCTTTGACTTTGGGTTAATTATTTTGATTTTATTTATTCAAAATAATTATTTTTAAATTTATAAATTGGGTATCTAGATTTTTAGAGCTTACATCTAATTTTCATCACGATGTGTCTGATAAGGAATCGATGAATTATAAGCTTGATTATGATGTCCATGAGAATATCTTAATTGAATTCTCGACACATAATATAACGTTGAATAAAAAGATATTTCCGTTGAGGAGGTCATTGAATTGAAGACTACAATGTGACCCAATGTGCACGCGTTCTCACTCTTTCTATAATACTCTCCATTAAAGCCTTTCTTCATCAAGCGACTATCAACGTTGTCATCTGAAGAAGCTAATGAACTACCGCATAGTTATATATACAAGATGAAAGCGTGTTTAGAAGATGAGAAATGGTTATTTTGATTAAATTTTATCAATGATTAAAAAAATTATTGTATGGAACGCTTATGGAATCAATGATGGTGTGAAGAGATACGACATTAAGTCAATATTTGGAACTCTTTGTTGTGGCATGTATTGTCTTAGTGAGACTATAATTCAATGATTGATTAGTGAATTGTAAGAGATTAATATTGATAGTCGTGTGGTTGGAAGCATAATGATTCATAGGAGCTTCTCGTGGGATTTTTGTGTCATTATGGAATATAGATACATTATGGTAAGTCGTTGTCGTATTTGTCATAAAAAGTTGAAATTAACGACTCATTTAATTTTGCATTGTCAATGGTCACTTAACTTCGTGATCCAAGATTGATTTGATGAGTTGATACAATTGTGCATATATACTTGAGTTGTTAGATAAGGGTTCTGAATTAACATCACGTTCAAATTCTATCTATTAGAATTGAAAATTTGTTTTTTCAATTATTCTGAAATTTTTCTTCAGCTCTTCCCTCTTCATCTCTCATTTATGGACTAATTTATACATATGAATTATACAAGTATAGAAAAAGAAAATAAATAGTGAGACGTAAATATTATAATGACATGAAATTTGTTTATTTTTAATTATAAAAGGTTCGGTAAGAAAGTTCTTTTTGTAATGATGTTTGAAACCGTTAGAAATTCCAATTAGCTTCAATAACTAATTTCGAGTATTGGACTTGTTAAAATACTAAAAAGAAATGAACAAAATCAGGTGTACAAATCATAACATTTTTTTTTCGCTCACCACCCACATTTGGTTAGAAAAGAGAAGTACCATAGAAGGGTATCTTGGCAAAATGATATTTGTGTCTCCGTCCTGACCTGCCCCGAATATTATAAACACAATTAAATATATAAAATCATATATATATATATATATTATATTTTATATTTTTATAAGAGTTTTAATTTTATTTTTTTATAATAATATAAATTTTCAATATATTACAATATATTATATTAAAATTCGTTTATAGAATTTTTTTTATAAAAATATGGTATAAACGGTGCCTGCGGAGATTTCTCGAAGCAGAACGAGGCGGAGATTATAAATACATTCTCCACCGTTTAGATGTGACCTTGACAATTGACATATCTCTTAATATAAACTTTTAAAATTTATATTAAAAGTCATTCGATATAAATAATCAAACAAGTCATACATCAATAAAATTGATTTCATAATATATTTTTTATGATATTAACCAAGTATTCTATTTAGTGAATGAAAAAATAATGATAAAGCATAAGAATAGAGAATCTTATTCAATTTATTCCAATACAAGAGGTTAATTAATGATTTCAATCATATAAATGAGATTAAAACTACCAAAACAATAGATCCTAACTCTTTAAATGGCACTGATGCATGAAACATTTGGAGATATTGCGGTCTGAATAGACACCACTGCATTCTTGCAACTAGCCAAAGCATTACCCTTAGTGGACGACGTTATGTTTATTCTGTTAAAAATAATATTTTTACAAGGAACATGGTGGCTGCATTGTAGGACTATTGCTTGGGGCGTTGCGGATGTTCCTTGAACACCTATGTACTTCACATCACTCACTTGCACTGCCTGCGCCTTTAAAAAGACGAAAACATCAAACAAATTCTTTTGTTTTCATTTATTAATTAAACAAAAAGAAGAAGAATTTTATACACTTACTTGATCTTGACAGTTTTCAGCGACCTGACAATATGTCTGATCAATAATAATAGAATTCTTAACATTATTCAACCGAATGCCAGTAAATGTAATATTTCTTGCATAACCTTTTCCACCCTAAAAGTTAACAAATAAACATGTTGATAATTAAATGTTAAATTTATCATATGTAGTTAATTAATTAATTAAATATTTAATTACCGGCCATGTCTTTATCCTGACTCCATTTTCTGTTCCTGTAAAAGTGCAGTTTTGTACAAAAACACCATCCACATTTGAAGAAGACCCCCCTTGACCAAGGCTTCCAACACTTAAATAATAATAAGACCAAAAAAACTATATCAATTGATTTAATTTCTCAAATATAAAAGTAGAGTAAATAATTTTCACTATTTTACCTTATACCATGACCCGGTCCACATTGAACTCCTCCCACAAAAATGTTTGTAGAACCCGTTGAAATTGCAACACAATCATCACCTACAATCATATAGGTTAAATAAATTATGCGAAATATTTCTTTATAACAAATAACTACAAAACTATAACGAAAAGACAACATACAACACCTGTGCCGATGAAAGAGTCGGTAATTCTGACGTTACTAGAGGAAGAAATTCCGATTCCATCTGTGTTAGGGCTGTTTGCAGGCGCCGTGATTGTAAGGTGAGAAATTTGGACGTTTTGGCATCCATATATGTTTATATGTCTACTTGGAGGATTGATATGAGTCAACCCACTTAATACAAGGTTATTGCAACCTATGAACCTTATTCCCTGCATCATTAATTAATTATTTACATTTGATAAAACAATTATAAAATAATTAATTTCAGTAACTTAACTAGATTTAATCAAATGTTAATTTGTAATTTACAAGAATTCACTAGTTTAACACATTTAGAAATGATTGATCACATCAAATAAGAGCTCCGGATCACATAATTTTTTACGAGACCTATAATATTTGATTTAGTCAAAGAATCATACAACACTCTTACCGTCGGTTTTGCGCAAGCACCTAATATCTGAAAAATGAAGAAAAAGAAAAGACACATTAGTATTATTAGATCACATAGTTTTCATTTGGGAATCTCTTCCTATCAAATTGAATTTCAACATGCTTATGTTTTCTTACATAAAGACAATACTATTCATTCTCATCTAGAATTGATTATGAAAGATAAAAAGAATGTCCTAATATATTTGTTATAGATGTTTTTGTATATATATCAAGGTATATTAAAACCAAATGATCATCAATTTGGTAAACCAAAAGTTCTAAACATCCTTATGATAACCTAAAATTGATATTGAGTATGTGCTTACCGTCGACGCTTTTGAGCAGAAACTCGTTGATTTGGTGCAAGAACTCTCTTTCTGAAAATGAAGGAAATAGATTACGTACAAGGTTTAAAATTTAGAATATCTACC
Organism: Impatiens glandulifera; assembly: GCF_907164915.1. Lineage (NCBI taxonomy): Eukaryota > Viridiplantae > Streptophyta > Magnoliopsida > Ericales > Balsaminaceae > Impatiens > Impatiens glandulifera. Next base: position 26,599 of record NW_025919093.1, read on the forward strand.
TATCAAATTGCATTTCAAGATGCTTATTTTTTTGGTAATTGCATTTCGTTAGAATTGATTATGAAAGATAAAATCAAGCTAGCCTTGCATGTAAAGAAAACTTACTTGGTTCCATTGGTTATAGTTGTTACGTGGGTTGGTTTTCCACCATGACAAACCTTGGCCATTGAGTTTTCCCTTTCCATTAATGTGAAGGCCGATAATTTGTGAGAACGCGATCCATGTATTATCCGGGCAATCTTTCCATTGACTCCTGATGCTGGGTGCCAATAGGATTCCATCAATCTAAAATAATGAGAAACATATTTATAATGAGTAAATAAAATCATCTTAAAAAATTAGAAAGAAATTAAAATCAGGTCATAAAAAGTTCTTGCTTTTTTCTTAAATCGACACAAAATTAGATCATCACCTGAACTTGAATAGATGGCCCTTTGCAAGGGCCTTTGAATTGAATAGGAATCAACAAATATGTTTTTCCTCCAGGAACCAACATGGTAGAAATGCTGCTACTTTCACATGCTTTACCCCATGCTTGTAAGAAAGCCTTCAAATTAGGGTTTATCAAATTCATGTCCATTATAATATATATTAACTGAAATTAGTCTAAAGAAGTTAAAATAAAACACAATTTGTTAAGAATGTTGCAATATATTAAAAGTTAAATTTATTACAAGTGTGCTTTATTTTAAACAAATTTCTTCCGTGACATAATTAATAGTAATATAAAGTAAAATAAATCAGTTCGCGTAACAAACATTACCTGAGAATCGTCAACCTGCCCATTTCCACGTGCACCAAATTTAGTTACATCAAATATATCGGCTAAACTAATGTTTAGAAATAATGCTAGGGAACATGAAAATATTAAAAAGATGTTTAACCACTCCTGTCAATACATATATAAAAATAAATATCAATCAATACCACAAATAAATAAAATATATAATTACAAATTAGTTTTATTATGAAAGGAATGCTCACCATTCTATAAGAATCAAAAACCAATTAGAAGAACAAAGAAATATTCTATAGTCAATCATTTATATAGCAAAAATTATAAGAAAACTTTTAGGAATATTCACATATATTTACTATATTTAGAGAATATTTTGAAAGTTTCAAAAAGTGACTACTTTACAAAGCTTATGTATATCTTTATAAATAAAGTTGTCAAAATATTACCTAAATCTAGTAAATATGAATATATTCTAATGAAAAAAAAGCAAGCATTTATATAGCCTAATTAATATCATCATTCTATTAGTTGATGAAAAATGAGAAAAACTGTAGTAAATATTTATAAAATTAAAATGTATAAATAGTTAATATAGTCTAACGAAAAAATAAAAATAATTTATATGCCTTGATCATCTCATTAATTATATAAAAACTGGGGAAATAACATTTATTGTCTTGAAAACTTAAAACTCTTTGTTAGTCAGCACTTGGTGAATAAAAATAAAGACAACCCAGCCCAACAACCAAAAAAGACAATTATGGATGTGACTAAAAATTACATAGAAAATTCACTATTTCTCAAATAGCTATTGCAGGCAAGTATTATTTTGTTACACAAATCACTTTCTATAATCCCACTACAAAAGGCTAAAATGTAACACTGGTCTTTGCAACTGAATTTTCATTTAAAGTGACACTTTACAATTTGTTTAACGACAGAAGTAACCTTACCCATAAAATTTGTGACATTTCACAAATAAATCGTACAATCCTAAAAGTCTTGCTTTTCTATAGGGTCTTTCATACAAAATATATTATTTAGTGCGACTACAAGACTCATTGGTTAGACAATTGTTTTTGACCAAATCACAGGACAACTCAATTACGTCAAAAATCTAAAGGTTCGTAACAATTTTATCTTTGGACTCAATTTTCTTAGCATAGGAATCCGTAACCACTTCTTGATACGTGATTGCAAGTATTGAAATTTCTTTACTAAACTAATGGATGAGTTGTAATGAGATGTTTCATTCCACAAAATTTCAAGAGAGAAACAAATCTTCATTCATAAGCTATTTATTCTCAAATTTGATGGACAAGGACTTTTGATACACAAAACACACACGTCAAGGATGACGGGCTGATGATTGGATTCAAGGCGAAGTTCTGTCTTTTGAAGGATTTTCGGGAATTTGGCAGCGTATTCAGACTTAAATAGAAATCGGGCACAATAAGATCTCAATCATGAACACAATCTGAAAATGCCTCCATGATCGGCTTAATTTGGGTACCTCTTTTCTTTTCACACGAGAAACGAGAAACGCACAATATTGAAGTTGCCATAAACAACCCACGACTTATTCTATTTCAAACCAATTCTGATTGCCTGTACTCGTTTGTTAAAATTAACGTGGGGTAACATCCACCATATTAATTAGATATTATTAGAAAATATTCACAATCAACTACATTTGTTAGCAGATATGTAAATGCCTATAAACTAACTATTTGAAATCATATTATTATTATAGTAGAAACTCTATAAAATAATACACTTGGGACGACCAAAATTTATTAATTAAAAGAGTTATTAATTAATCGATAAATAAATAATTATTAATTTATATATTAATTAATATTTTATTAATTTATAGTAAAATACTTAGTTTACAAACACTTTTAAGCTTCCACTTAATTATTGTATACAATGCATGTACTGTATATCAAATGAATGACCCAATTTGAAAGAAACCTCCAATCTCCCACCTTATTATGCTTCTTGTGTTCAATGTATCACTTTATGGACATTAAAAATATTTTCTATATAAACAAGATCAAAATATTGTAGGTTAACACAAACAAATCATACACACAACATCGCTTCCCATCTTAAAACAATAATGACAGTCGAGATTCGAAACACATTATGCAAGCACAACAAGAATAATTCAAGTCTCACTCAAAAACAATTGCAAGAATGGGTTCATAGTAACTATGGTTTGCAGATGAGTCAAGCGACAATATCGAAGAAATGTGTGACTGATGAAGAAATTATTGATAGCGTTATTGGAATTAATAAAGATGATATCGATGAAGAAGATGATGAAAGTTCACAATGGAGCCCCCTTCGCGAAACGAATCTATTAAAGCGGCAATCACATTGAAAAATTTCTTATTGAGCTATGAGAAAACAACCCCAGAAGTTCTTATCATGCTAGGGAAAATTAGAGACGACATTCAAAGGGAAATTGATTTCAAAAAAAAAAAAGACAATTGAATCATTTTTCAAGAAACCTTCATAAATCATTTATGTAATATTATTAATTTATATTTTATATGGAGTCTAAATAAATTATAAAAAATGTATTATCTTATAATTTTAGCAAATTATTAATTTAGCACCCTATCCCTGAGTCGGGAACGGCCAAAAATATTATCTTAGAGAGTTTATTAAATAACCGAGTTTATATTGTATTTAGGTTTTCTTAGAAAAATAAGGAACATTTAATTAATAAAAAATAGAAAATAATGTTGTGAACTTAAATTTTTTTTTTAATATTATTAATTACATTTCTTAATGAAACAAGAGAAACACTTTAAATTATGCAATGAGGTAGAGAAATAATATTTTTAAAGCATAAAAATTAATAAATTTTAAGTGTATTTAGCACCTTTGTTCCAAATTCTATTTTGAGTTTCAAATTGAATATTTGTAGTTAGAAAAAAAAAATCCACTTATACTCATAATCACATACTTTCACATTAATTCAATTATTTGATACATCATTTTTCATTAAACTTTCATAAAGGTTGAGTCAAATAATAACAATATAATAGCATTTTTATTTTCCCACAAAACTATTTCCAAATTTGTTTGGCTCGGTTTTATCATAATTTTTTCATTTAATAACAACTAACCAATCGATTATTCGTAATAGTGATCACAAAAAGGTTTATATTTTTAAACGAACAACTTTGTCACTATTCCACATAACCCAAAAAGTCTCACTACACTGGTGAAATATCGAAACTATATATCCAATTTATTAAAGATGGCTTCTACCTTTCTGTCATATAATATTATACATATTAAAAGTTAAACCTTATTAATGCATTTTTTTCATCTAACCATGACATCATTCATAGTAAATTCAAGTTAAATAAATCAAATAGCTAATTATAATATACCAATCTCTTATATACCAATTTCCTAGAACACCATTTACATTTGATTAAATAAACCCATATATTATAATGTTCAGATCTATAAAACATTTTATTTAATTAAAATTTTCATTTGATTTTATATATAATTATTTAATAAAAAATTTAAAATGAAGGAAGCCACACAAAAGGAAAAGCTACATCATTTTAACAATAATATTAGAAATTTAATTTTAATTTTTTTTTATCTTGAACCACTGAGCTACACCATTCTATGTTTAAAATTATAATAAATTTAAATAAAAACCTTAACATTTTTAACAAGTAGGCTGCCCTGCGAAATGGGCTGTCTTAGCCCGAAGGTTTTTGGACTTACTTAGGGTCAGCCCTGTGAATACACAAGTGTTAAATATGGTAACAAAAAATAGCAATGAATCTATTCCCCTGTTATTGACTAAAGAAAAAAAATTTTCAATAACTATTTATCGATGCGGCGGGAGCAATATTGACAACTAATTAGGAACTACAACCAAAATAACTTTTACCGACATAAAAATGAGCCATCGGTGTGTATATGTGTCGCTAAATTCTTGCCGGCATAAATTATGTCGTAAATGGTGGAGTTAATAACGTTTTACCGACACATAATCTTAGGCCGGTAAAAAGCAATTATGCGCCAATAAAAATGTTTATTGGCAACACAAACTAGTTCCGAAAAAGACAATTATGCGTGGGTGAACATAATTATGTACAGGTAGAAGACTATTATGAGACAGTAAAGTTTTTTAATATATTCAAACTGTTTACATTATTGATTTATTTTAATTTTTAAATATTTTATAAATACATTACAAATTAAATATTTAAGATAAAAAAGTCATATTCTTATTTTCAACAAAAATGGTAATAAATGTATGTAGATGATAATTATCAAATATTATAGGAGATTCAATGAACAATGAAATTTAATAAATAAGGTAATTATGATAATAAGCTAATTAATATTGTTAAGAATAATGGGAAGAACATATATGAGATTCAATGAATAATCAAATTTAATAAATATAGGTCAAACTTAAGAACACATAAAATGAGATAGTACAAATAATTAATATATAAAGGATTAATGAATTTTCTAGTTTCCTTCTTTTTTTCCCTTTTCATTTTGCTAAGAATTTATGAATAGGATTTTGAATGTTCTTATATCCATTTTCCATTTTAAATTCAAGTATATATCTTGTAGTTAATTTATCTAATTCTTCAAATATTTAGGCAATGTTTTGTTTCTGCAGAATGAAAATAATATTTGACTTAGAGTCCAATTTCAAATTATTTATTTGTTTGAATAATTAAAATAAAGTTTATAATTATAATTCTATTAAAATTAAAGGTATATGTTTTTTTTTTTTAATTTCAGTTTCATATTTTCACTTTAGAATTGCAATTCTATAATTGGCCTACGAATTTGAATATATAATTATAATTTCAATTCATCTAACACATCTAGAACTGATTGATATATGCATAATTATTCATGAGACATGTTTTCCAATTTAGATCCGTGCACATACCTTTATGTTTTTCTTGAAAACCTTCTATCCAATTACTTATATTGATGTTTTCAAAATTTTCCACGTTTTATTGAACTCTTTTATTGTGTCGTTTTGCCTACACAAATTGTTTTATTAAATGGATCATTTTTTAAAAACATATCCTCGATACATGTAACCGTTACACTTGAAGGTTTAAAACATAAATTTTCAACCAGATATTGGGTTTATATTAGATATTTTATTGGTTAAGTGTGTGATTTTGAGAAATAAATGTTTAAAGATACAAACCTATCAAAGTTCACACTAATATACGAGAATATCTTGGTTAAGTTTATTGAGGAGATAAGTGGATATCCCCAGGCCTCCATGAGGTCTTGGGTTCGAGCCCATCAGGCGGCAAGTTCTGCGTTTGATTAATTGGTTAAGTATGTTTGCGAGCTATATACTTAACCCGCGGGTATTAGTCGCACTCTATAGGAGCAGCGAAACCCAGCGTTCTCAAAAAAGGAAAAAAAAAGTGGCCTAGAATTTGCGACGGTTCAAATATGTGTCTCTAAAGGTCGTACACACCTTATATACATAATATTATTTAAAAATACTTTAATTAATTTAAATTTTAAATTTTATTTTAATAAAATATATAAATTATATAATAAATTTATATTTTATATTTTTATATTTTTTTTAATTTATTTCAAAACTATATTTCATATTTTATTTTCCATAATTATATATTTATATACTTATTTTATTATACAAATATATAATTTTATTATTTTATATGTAAATTATAATATTTAATTTATTTATTGATAAAATTGTATTAAAGTAATCAAAAATTGGTGATTCAAAAAGTTGGATACAATAATTCGATCTATCAAAAATATTATATGTTTTTAATGAGTATACACCTATTAAAATAAAACATGAAAACGAACATCCACCCTACAACTATTTGTCTTATTGGACCAAATATAAATGTAGTGACAAGAAGAAATGACGTTATATATCGATCAAATTACCGTCAATAAAAGTTAATAGCAATGATAATTGAACTTCTCGCTTGTCGTCGCTAATCTTAACTAGTTATCACTTTTGCTTCAATCGCTATTAATCCCTGCTTCAATCGCTATTAATCCCGACACTTTAATAAAAATTTAATGAAATTGCTTTCTTCTTTGGTTAAGGAAAAACTACTAATTTTGTGGTTATTATCCCTTTTAATATTATATAGCAATGTTCTTATTTCATAGATTATTTATATTTTAACTGTTAGATAATGTTAGACTTTTATTAATTATATAAATTATTTTTAAAATTCTTTTTATTTATTTTAAAAATAAAATATCTAACCTTATCTTTTAAAATTATGGATTAATTTTATATAAGACCATATACTTTTTATTATATATATTTTAAAATACTAATATAATTAATATATTCATACACAATTTATAAATTTAAATCAGTAATATTAAGTTATATAATGTTTAAAGTATTTTTAGTCCACCAGTAAAATCAAGGTTTAAATTTGAAAAATACATGGCGATAATTGATGCTTCAAATGAAGCATTTTGGTTTAATGACCTAGTAAAGGAATTAAGCAGTGATCAATTTGGAGTTCATCTATATTGTGAATCTAGAGTTATTTTCTGAATCTAGAAGCGTCATTTATTTGGATGATCAGTGTAGCATTAATCATACACTAACTAGTTAGTGTATATAATATAATAATATATTATATTGATATATTATTATATTATATAATAGAAATATATTATATTATAAAATATAATATATTTCTATTATATAATATAATAATATATCAATATAATATATTATTATATTATATACACTAAATAAAACCGTATGATTAGATATTAGATATTGTTACCGAAAGTTTTTTTGAAAGACGACGTAACACTAGTAAAATAGTTGTCAACAGCGACGAAATTAACGACAGTTATGTTGTTACCGTCGCTGTTGATCATATAATATTGAATAATACCATATATATTTATTAATAGTCAAGCCGTTACATCTTTGCCATATTTTTTTTTTTATCTAAATCCTAAATATTAAAATTTAAATTAAATAAAAAAATGTGTTTTAAATTCATTATCTAGTTAACAAATGTGATAGCTAGAGAGAGAAGTTCAACAGGTAGCCATCCTCTCTTAACCTCTCCATCTTCCATTTCACTTGCTTTTCACAGTTCTCATTAATATCGATTTCTTCTGCTTATCTCTCTCCTTCAAGATGATCTTCTCCACTCCTTTCGAGTCAATCGTCTCTCGCTGACTATTCATTTCTTCGGCCGAGGTAAATAATATATTTGATTTCAGTTTTTTCTCAAATCCATCTCTATTAGGTCAAATTATTAGGTTTACTTCGGCCAAGTACTATTGTTCATATGAAGCTAGTAGTGATATTTCATAGAGTAGAGAGTTAATATCAGTTTTCGAGGTTTTATTTTTGGTTCAATTATAGACTGTGAATCTTATTGACTTGATTCAGTGACGCTGAATCAGATCCGTAAAGCTTCTCAATCTGGAGATGATAAATCAAATTTTTTTATCGATGTTACTGAAATAAGCCAGGTATGAAATCTTAAAAACTCTAAGCATTTTGGTGCTCTATTTCTCTTAATGAAGTAAGACCGATTCTGTATATTAATTTTGTTGAGGTCATATTCATTATCTTATTTTTGTTTGTTTCTATTGATAATTCTTCACCTCTTCAAATGTTAGTCTACAAGGTGTTCGACGAAATGCTCACAAGAACATCTTTGTCTTCAGATGGATATGCAACTTTTAATTTTGTGAGTAGTAGAGAGTACTTTTTTTTCTTTTTAGTATTACCTCTGTTTTATTTTTCTATTGACTTGTTTATTTTCTTTTTTTATATTCTCTTTCATTTGTGTAAATTATGTAAGTTTATCTAGACAAACAAATATTCATTTTGTCCTAGGTGTTTATCTCATATTACTCTGGTTTCATACCTTGAACTCCTAATTATTTATGTAAATAAGATATAACATTCTTTCATTCATCTATTTTTCTAAAGAAATTAAAACTGTCAAGAACCCATCTTACTAGAATTCATGCATGTCCTTGCTACCACCTTATGCAGGTAAATTCACCTTGTCCTAATGAGATCTTATGGACATGAAAAAGTATAAATTTAATGAAGTTCAATTAAAATTGATGGTAAACTAACTAGTTTGAATTAACTTACTTTGCCAATGTTGTTCTGTTTGTGGACCAATTTTATGAGAAAGATGGAAACTCTAAGTTCAACTAATCTCTCTTAATTGATGATTATTTTTATATATTTTTGTGAATCCCATAAATCTAAAAAACAGTAACAGATTGTAGGGATATTTATTAGACCAATAAATCGATCCTTACTAATTAGAATATTTTTAAAACTATGAGTATACTGGATGTAGCATTTTACTTTTAATGATCAAGATTCATCCTTATACCTCAAAGAAAAGCCACTAGATAATATATATATTATGAGATTGTGAAATATATGTGTGATTAGTTCTTTCATACAAATAATTGGCTGTCCAAAATATCTATATGTTATTTTGAGTATGAGAAACTAACATGATGTTTTGAGTATTAAGTGAAACAATGTTGATAATATTTTCTTACTAATCTAACTAAACCTGCAAACTAGTTGAATTTGATGATTAAGACTTAACAGAATCATTGTAACTAACTTAAATTATTCTTTAATTGTGGCAATAGTACTTAGAGGTGAGTTGAATTTTTATTATTATCTTATCTTTTGTTTTAGAATATAAGATTGAGCTTGAAGATCTAGTGGAATATGTTGAAATCAAGTTAGTGAGATTAGTTGGAGCAAAGAAAAGTGATCTTGCAGGTATGGCTTTACAACTTTAGTCATATTTGCAAAATGTCTAATTTGACAAAGTGTGAATGTGAAGAAGAAGAATGCTAATCATTTTCATTTGATTAAATTCTCAAATATTTTAATTATTTTCAAGCTGCAATCTAAATTATAAAGAAAATTATTATCATGATGTCAGATTGGGGTATTGCGGCTGCTGACAATAATCATGTTCAAATTTTATGAGGGATTAAGAAGACGGGCATAGCCCTTATTTCTGAACTCAAACTGATGTCAATATAGGTAAAAATTTCACTATGTGTGATAATGTAATTCTTTAAGGATATTTTTTTATTAATCTACAATTTATTTTAATATCGTATTAATCATGATGAGAATCTAGGCATTATTTACATGCTCTTTCTAATTTAAAGTTTTTTTACGTTATCGAAACCAAGTGAAACTGTCATTGCTATACAATATAATAAAATTTATACTTTGCTTGAAACTGACAATCTTGAACTAAATGGAGGGTATGAGTTATGACATAGTTTATGCATGTATATCTTAGAAATGTGTTCAACCTTAATGAAAACTATTTCTTTTACAGGTTCTAAGATCTTAATTGGTCTGAACTAGGTTTAGTTCATCCATATTCTCTAGTCAAGCAAACAAAGAAGAAGAAAATGGTATCACTGTTTTTAGATTTTGATATAAATACGAGAGGCGCAGAGATAAAAATGTTTGTCTCCAATGTAAGGTACGAATTACTTGTTTGTTTCTTATTAATTGAATTTGTTTTCATAGTTATCAACTAAATGCAATGTATATAGATTTAAGAACACTGTTCTTTGATTGAAATTGCATTTACAATGTTTGTGGATTTACTTTGGTAATCTTTGTGAATTTAGTTACATTCTTTATTCAATTGTTGAAAATATATATATTCTATTTTTCTTTGTCTTAAACAGTAATTGAATCTGATAAAATAAAGAGAAGACAATTTCAAGTGAATGGTCTATATTTCTAATATTGATCACAAAGTTTGTGAAATAGCTTTTTGATTTGATTATATCTGAAATTATACTTTAATTACATGATTCTGCAAAGTCTATTGAGATCAACTTACTTTTGTTAATTACATTATTATACTTTAATTTAGACTCTTTAAGAAATATATTCTTAGAGAATGTTAAATTCTTAATAGGTATAATTGGGACATATTAAATTATTTGATTATTGGATTAAAAAGACTTTATTATTTTAGATTGACTTAACTTTTATCGGATGATAATCGTATTAATTTTATTGATTTTTGGCAGGGATTACTTTGATGACTATAGATTATAGTAAGAAAAGAAGATTGTTGAGAACCGGATTGAATGTAACATGATACAACAGTTCAAATATAGATTTTAAACAAAATTTGTACTATAGTTCAAATATAGATTTTAAACAAAATTTGTACTATAGAAATATTATGTTTCTATATGTTTGTTTGGGTAATATAAATATTTAATTTTAGTATTAGAAAATTGTATTTCAAGATCATTTTAATTATTATTTTTTTTTGTTAGTAATAAATGTATAGTAGTGAGGACAGTTTTAAATTTTTGTATTTATAATTTTAGCGATAGTAAATTGTTTCAGTAGTCATCCCTTTAGCGACGGGATCTTCACAATGTTGATCATCTTACCCGCGCTGTCTCTGATCTTCACAATGTTTTTAATCTTACATGTTCAGATGTTGATTTTTTTCTAATGAATCTCGAATGTACCCATCTTACCCAATACGAGTCATGTTTCTTTTCCAATGCCCATAAGTTCCTGTAGGTGAGAGTTTTGTTCTAGGAGACACTATCCTTGATGTTGATTTCTCCTTCGTCTTTGGGCTTGCATGTGTATATCCATTTGATATTTTTCCCACCATACCTCTGAGTACACCCAAATGAAATTCCTCATTAGCTGATCCAATTCTTTCATTACTTTCTTTGGGAGGACGATCTACTGCGCCCAATATCTGATAATACCCATAGCGACTTTATTGACCAGCCCAATGCGACCTGCATAAGAAAGTCTTTTAGTAGCTCATCCCATAATAACATTTTTTACCTTTTCAATAAGAGGACGATAGTGCAAGATCTAGAGTTGTTTAGAGGAGAGCGGGATTCCCAAGTATCAGACAGGGAGCAATCATTCTTCAATGCCCATGACCCTGAATATGTTGGCTTTGGTTTCCTCCTTGATGACGCCATAGTAAGCATGGATATTTCCCTGATTAATGTTGAGACCTGTAACACTAGAAAAAATAGTGAGAGCCTTCTTGATAGTTCTAATAGAGTCAACGTCAGCATGCGCTATGATGAAGAGATCGTCTGCAAAACTAATATGGATGATAGATTTTTTCTTGCAATAAGGATGGTGAGTGAAAGGGAGGTACTTTAGGAGCATTTTAACAATGCACTCAAAGATCTCCATAAAGTAATATGGTTATCCAAATAGCGTCGAGATGAAGACGATGATCTGGGAACAGAACGACGTCGTTTAGGGAGAAAATGCGGCCACAGAGCATTTTGTTGGAATTTTGTCATCGCACTATTGTGTTTCGACCGTTCGGTCGCATTTCAGCTAAAGGAGCGTTAGCTGATCCTTTGTGGCGCGAACGCATGCTTCTTCTTCTGCAGCGGGCTACGTGGGCGATTTCCATAAGCTTTGAATGAAAATTCAACGTCCATCCAAAGGTCGCGATTGCTTGTAGCGATTTCTTTGTATTTCAGCTAGACTTGATTATAAATTTTATTTTTTATTTAAAACTTTAAGGGTTTTTTTGAAATTGATTTTTCTTTCACAATTATAGTTTTATTTTTCCATCTTTAATATACACAAAATATTAAAAATAAATATGACAAATATTTTGCCAATTTTGTTTTTTTTTTATATTTTTTGGTTAAATAAATAATTTTTTGGGATAAAAATGGGTACCACATTTCATCCTAAACTATTTATTTTAATTGATTTTATGTTTCTAAAATTATTTTAAGATAAAATGAAGACAAAATGTATCCCAAAATAATTTTATTTATTTTATTTGGCCCTTATCCTTAATTATTTAGGTTTTAATTATCACAATAATTAATCTAATTAATTGTTTAATTAGGATTTGTCTTTGGGTTAATTATTTTTATTTTATTTATTCAAAATAATTATTTTTAAATTTATAAATTGGCTATCTAGATATTTAGAGCTTACATCTAATTTTCATCACGATGTGTCTGATAAGGAAGCGATGAATTATAAGCTAGATTATGATGTCCATGAGAATATCTTATTGTAAGGAACGCTTATGGAATCATTGATGGTGTGAAGAGATACGACATTAAGTCAATATTGGGAACTCTTTGTTGTGGCATGTATTATATTAGTAAGACTATAATTAGAATGATTATTAGTGGATTGTAAGAGATTAATATAATTGACAGTCGTGTGGTTGGAAGCATAATGATTCATAGGGGCTTCTCGTGGGATTTTTGTGTCATTATGCAATAGAGTTACATTATGGTAGGCCGTTGTCGTATTTGTCATAAGAAGTTGAAATCAGCGACTCACTTACTTTTGTATTGTCAATGGTCACTAATATCTTGAGTATGATCAAATATTAATGGTTTATATTTTATTAAATTATGACTTACATAAATATTTTGTATATTTAAAAAAAATATATGATTGTAATAAGATATAGTAAAATTGAGATTAAGATATCAATACTAGTTTCGATTACAAAATAATAATAATAATAATTTCTCTATAATAAATTCAAACATTTTCAATGAAAACATTGAAAATGAAAATGTGAATACTTATATCAATCATACTTATTATTATTCCTCATATCTATCATTCCTATTTATATTCGCATTCTCTTATTTGAATCCAGCGCCCCCTAAGTTTCTCATTCCTTTGTATGAACCAAACACCCCTTAAGTTTGAACAATAAACTTGTTTAGTTTTGACAATTAATGATAATGTAAATTGGTTTGGGTAAGTGAACTTCAAAGTTATATTGGAAACTTCGTGATCCAAGATTGATTTGATGAGTTGATACAATTGTGCACATATACTTGAGTTGTTAGATAAGGGTTCTTAATGAACATCACATTGAAATTCTATCTATTAGAATTGAAAATTTATTTTTTCAATTATTCTGAAATTTTTCTTCAGGTATTCCCTCTTCATCTCTCTCATTTATGGAGTAATTTATACATATGAATTATACAAGTATAGAAAAAGAAAATAAATAGTGAGACGTAAATATTATAATGACATAAAATTTGATTGGAGATGGGGCGAGGATGATATTTGTGTCTCCGTCCCGACGTGTCCCCCGAATACTATAAACACAATTAAATATATAAAATCATATATATATATATATATATTTTATATTTTATAAGAGTTTTAAATTTAATTTTTTATAATAATATAAATTTTCAATATAATATTAAAATTCGTTTATATAATTTTTTTTATAAAAATATGATATAAACGATGCCTGCGGAGATTTCTCGAACCAGATCGAGGCGGAGATTATAAATACATTCCCCACCTCATTGCCATTCCTAATTGCCATTCTTAATAGTAGCCGTTTAGATGTGACCTTGACAATTGACATATCTCTTAATATAAACTTTTAAAATTTTCTGTCAAATAATAATAATAATGAATTATATGCCCTAAACTTTAAACCCTAATTCAGTCAGTCAGTGGATATAAATAATCAAGTCATACATCAATAAAATTGATTTCATAATATATTTTTTATGATATTAACCAAGTATTCTATTTAGTGAATGAAAGAAAAAATAATGATAAAGCATAAGAATAGAGAATCTTATTCAATTTATTCCAATACAAGAGGTTAATTAATGATTTCAATCCTATAAATGAGATTAAAAGTACCAAAACAATAGATCCTAACTCTTTAAATGGCACTGATGCACGAAACATTTGGAGATATTGCGGTCTGAATAGACACCACTGCATTCTTGCAACTGGCCAAAGCATTACCCTTAGAGGACGACGTTATGTTTATTCTGTTAAAAATAATATTTTTACAAGGAACATGGTGGCTGCATTGTAGGACTATTGCTTGGGGCGTTGCGGATGTTCCTTGAACACCTATGTACTTCACATCACTCACTTGCACTGCCTGCGCCTTTAAAAAGACGAAAACATCAAACAAATTCTTTTGTTTTCATTTATTAATTAAACAAAAAGAAGAAGAATTTTATACACTTACTTGATCTTGACAATTTTCAGCGACCTGACAATATGTCTGATCAATAATAATAGAATTCTTAACATTATTCAACCGAATGCCAGTAAATGTAATATTTCTTGCATAACCTTTTCCACCCTAAAAGTTAACAAATAAACATGTTGATAATTAAATGTTAAATTTATCATATGTAGTTAATTAATTAATTAAATATTTAATTACCGGCCATGTCTTTATCCTGACTCCATTTTCTGTTCCTGTAAAAGTGCAGTTTTGTACAAAAACACCATCCACATTTGAAGAAGACCCCCCTTGACCAAGGCTTCCAACACTTAAATAATAATAAGACCAAAAAAACTATATCAATTGATTTAATTTCTCAAATATAAAAGTAGAGTAAATAATTTTCACTATTTTACCTTATACCATGACCCGGTCCACATTGAACTCCTCCCACAAAAATGTTTGTAGAACCCGTTGAAATTGCAACACAATCATCACCTACAATCATATAGGTTAAATAAATTATGCGAAATATTTCTTTATAACAAATAACTACAAAACTATAACGAAAAGACAACATACAACACCTGTGCCGATGAAAGAGTCGGTAATTCTGACGTTACTAGAGGAAGAAATTCCGATTCCATCTGTGTTAGGGCTGTTTGCAGGCGCCGTGATTGTAAGGTGAGAAATTTGGACATTTTGGCATCCATATATGTTTATATGTCTACTTGGAGGATTGATATGAGTCAACCCACTTAATACAAGGTTATTGCAACCTATGAACCTTATTCCCTGCATCATTAATTAATTATTTACATTTGATAAAACAATTATAAAATAATTAATTTCAGTAACTTAACTAGATTTAATCAAATGTTAATTTGTAATTTACAAGAATTCACTAGTTTAACACATTTAGAAATGATTGATCACATCAAATAAGAGCTCCGGATCACATAATTTTTTACGAGACCTATAATATTTGATTTAGTCAAAGAATCATACAACACTCCTACCGTCGGTTTTGCGCAAGCACCTAATATCTGAAAAATGAAGAAAAAGAAAAGACACATTAGTATTATTAGATCACATAGTTTTCATTTGGGAATCTCTTCCTATCAAATTGAATTTCAATATGCTTATGTTTTCTTACATAAATTAAGACAATACTATTCTCATCTAGAATTGATTATGAAAGATAAAAAAGAATGTCCTCATATATTTGTTATAGATGTTTTTGCATATATATATATATATCAAGGTATATCGATCAATTTGGTAAACCAAAAGTTCTAAACATCCTTATGTATGATAACCTAAAATTGATATTGAGTATGTGCTTACCGTCGACGCTTTTGAGCAGAAACTGGTTGATTTGGTGCAAGGACTCTCTTTCTGAAAATGAAGGAAATAGATTACAAGGTTTAAAATTTAGAATATCTACCTATCAAATTGCATTTCAAGATGCTTATTTTTTTGGTAATTGCATTTCGTTAGAATTGATTATGAAAGATAAAATCAAGCTAGCCTTGCATGTAAAGAAAACTTACTTGGTTCCATTGGTTATAGTTGTTACGTGGGTTGGTTTTCCACCATGACAAACCTTGGCCATTGAGTTTTCCCTTTCCATTAATGTGAAGGCCGATAATTTGTGAGAACGCGATCCATGTATTATCCGGGCAATCTTTCCATTGACTCCTGATGCTGGGTGCCAATAGGATTCCATCAATCTAAAATAATGAGAAACATATTTATAATGAGTAAATAAAATCATCTTAAAAAATTAGAAAGAAATTAAAATCAGGTCATAAAAAGTTCTTGCTTTTTTCTTAAATCGACACAAAATTAGATCATCACCTGAACTTGAATAGATGGCCCTTTGCAAGGGCCTTTGAATTGAATAGGAATCAACAAATATGTTTTTCCTCCAGGAACCAACATGGTAGAAATGCTGCTACTTTCACATGCTTTACCCCATGCTTGTAAGAAAGCCTTCAAATTAGGGTTTATCAAATTCATGTCCATTATAATATATATTAACTGAAATTAGTCTAAAGAAGTTAAAATAAAACACAATTTGTTAAGAATGTTGCAATATATTAAAAGTTAAATTTATTACAAGTGTGCTTTATTTTAAACAAATTTCTTCCGTGACATAATTAATAGTAATATAAAGTAAAATAAATCAGTTCGCGTAACAAACATTACCTGAGAATCGTCAACCTGCCCATTTCCACGTGCACCAAATTTAGTTACATCAAATATATCGGCTAAACTAATGTTTAGAAATAATGCTAGGGAACATGAAAATATTAAAAAGATGTTTAACCACTCCTGTCAATACATATATAAAAATAAATATCAATCAATACCACAAATAAATAAAATATATAATTACAAATTAGTTTTATTATGAAAGGAATGCTCACCATTCTATAAGAATCAAAAACCAATTAGAAGAACAAAGAAATATTCTATAGTCAATCATTTATATAGCAAAAATTATAAGAAAACTTTTAGGAATATTCACATATATTTACTATATTTAGAGAATATTTTGAAAGTTTCAAAAAGTGACTACTTTACAAAGCTTATGTATATCTTTATAAATAAAGTTGTCAAAATATTACCTAAATCTAGTAAATATGAATATATTCTAATGAAAAAAAAGCAAGCATTTATATAGCCTAATTAATATCATCATTCTATTAGTTGATGAAAAATGAGAAAAACTGTAGTAAATATTTATAAAATTAAAATGTATAAATAGTTAATATAGTCTAATGAAAAAATAAAAATAATTTATATGCCTTGATCATCTCATTAATTATATAAAAACTGGGGAAATAACATTTATTGTCTTGAAAACTTAAAACTCTTTGTTAGTCAGCACTTGGTGAAAAAAAATAAAAATAAAGACAACCCAGCCCAACAACCAAAAAAGACAATTATGGATGTGACTAAAAATTACATAGAAAATTCACTATTTCTCAAATAGCTATTGCAGGCAAGTATTATTTTGTTACACAAATCACTTTCTATAATCCCACTACAAAAGGCTAAAATGTAACACTGGTCTTTGCGACTGAATTTTCATTTAAAGTGACACTTTACAATTTGTTTAACGACAGAAGTAACCTTACCCATAAAATTTGTGACATTTCACAAATAAGTCGTACAATCCTAAAAGTCTTGCTTTTCTATAGGGTCTTTCATACAAAATATATTATTTAGTGCGACTACAAGACTCATTGGTTAGACAATTGTTTTTGACCAAATCACAGGACAACTCAATTACGTCAAAAATCTAAAGGTTCGTAACAATTTTATCTTTGGACTCAATTTTCTTAGCATAGGAATCCGTAACCACTTCTTGATACGTGATTGCAAGTATTGAAATTTCTTTACTAAACTAATGGATGAGTTGTAATGAGATGTTTCATTCCACAAAATTTCAAGAGAGAAACAAATCTTCATTCATAAGCTATTTATTCTCAAATTTGATGGACAAGGACTTTTGATACACAAAACACACACGTCAAGGATGACGGGCTCATGATTCGATTCAAGGCGAATTTCTGTCTTTTGAAGGATTTTCGGGAATTTAGTGGCGTATTCAGGCTTAAATAGAAATCAGGCACAATAAGATCTCAATCATGAACACAATCTGAAAATACCTCCATGATCGGCTTAATTTGGGTACCTCTTTTCTTTTCACACGAGAAACGCACAATATTGAAGTTGCCATAAACAACCCACGACTTATTCTATTCCAAACCAATTCTTTGTTAAAATTAATGTGGGGGTAACATCCATCATATTAATTAGATATTATTATAAAATCTTCACAATCAACTACATTTGTTAGCAGACATGTAAATGCCTATAAACTAACTATTTGAAATCATATTATTATTAAAGTAGAAACTCTATAAAATAATACACTTGGGACGACCAAAATTTATTAATTAAAAGAGTTATTAATTAATCGATAAATTATTAATTATTAATTTATATATTAATCAATATTTTATTAATTTATAGTAAAATACTTAGTTTACAAATACCTTTAAGCTTTCACTTAATTATTGTATACAATGCATGTACTGTATATCAAATGAATGACCCAATTTGAAAGAAATCTTCAATCTCCCACCTTATTATACTTCTTGTATTTAATGTATCATTTTATGGACATTAAAAATATTTTCTATATAAACAAGATCAAAATACTGTAGGTTAACACAAACATACATACAACTTGGCTTCCCATCTTAAAGGTGTGAAAAAAAACAATAATGACATACGAGATTCGAAAAGCATTATGCAAGCACAACAAGGATAATCCAAGTTTCACTCAAAAGCAATTGCAAGAATGGGTTTGTAGGTGAGTCAAGCGACAATATCGAAGAAATGTGTGACTGATGAAGAAATTATTGATAGCGTTATTGGAATTAATAAAGATGATATCGATGAAGAAGATGATGAAATTCACAATGGAGCCCCCTTCGCGAAACGAAACTATTAAAGCGACAATCACATTGAACAATTTCTTGTTGAGCTATGAGAAAACAACACCAGAAGTTCTTACCTTGCTAAGGAAAATTAGAGACGACAATCAAGGGAAAATTGATTTCAATAAAAAATAAGTCATTTTTCAAAAACCTTCATAAATCAATTCATGTGTTATGCTATATATAAGGAATTATTAATTTATATTTTATATGGGGTCTAAAGAAATTATCAAATATGTATTATTTTATAATTTTAGCGAATTATTAATTTAACACCCTGTCCCCAAGTCGAGACCGGCAAAAAATATTATCTTAGAGAGTTTATTAAATAATTGAGTATAATTTATCGAATTTCTACTGTATTTAGGTTTTCTTAGAAAAATAATGAACATTTAATTAATAAAAATTAGAAAATAATGTTGTGAACTTAAAAAAAATTTAATATTATTAATTACATTTCTTAATAAAACAAGAGAAACACTTTAAATTATGCAATGAGGTAGAGAAATAACATTTTTAAAGCATAAAATATAATAAATTTTAAGTGTATTTAGCACCTTTGTTCCAAATTCTATTTTGAGTTTCAAATTGAATATTTGTAGAGTTAGAAAAAAAAAATTCCACTTATACTCATAATCACATACTTTGACGTTAATTCAATTATTTGATACATCATTTTTTATTAAACTTTCATAAAGGTTGAGTCAAATAATAACAATATAATAGCATTTTTATTTTCCCACAAAACTATTTCCAAATTTGTTTGGCTCGGTTTTATCATAATTTTTTCATTTAATAACAACTAACCAAACGATTATTCGTAATAGTGATCACAAAAAGATTTATATATTTAAACGAACAACTTTGTCACTATTCCACGTAACCCAAAAAGTCTCACTACACTGGTGAAATATCGAAACTATATATCCAATTTATTAAAGATGGCATCTACCTTTCTGTCATATAATATTATACATATTAAAAGTTAAACCTTATTATTGCATTTTTTCATCTAACCATGACATCATTCATAGTAAATTCAAGTTTAATAAATCAAATAGCTAATTATAATATACCAATCTCTTATATACCAATTTCCTAGAACACCATTTACATTTAATTAAATAAACTCATATATCAGTTCATCATATGGCTCGCCTTCTGAGAAAGACTCAACACTCATAATCGTATCAGCAATTATATCATGAGCATCCTGGACGCGAGCTGTATTCTATGCAGAAAAAAGTTCGGGAGCATCCATAGATCACCTGTTCGGGAGCTGCTGTATTGCTTCGGAGCTTTGGGACAAATTCTATAAAAGTTTGGAGCTGATTAGTTTCCCGAGAAAAAAGAATGAAATCAATGAAGCGGCACTACTCAAAGCTAAGGGAAATAAATTTGCAACAAGCGTATTCAAGTGCGGCTTTGGAACCGTGGTGTATAACATTTGGCAAGAACAGAATGCAATGGTATATGGAAGAACCCGCATTAGCGTTGAAGAGTTATGGAAAGATATTGTATCGAATTGCAGCGCCCTCGCGGGAACATGAAGAAGAATTCCAAGCACAGAGCAAACTTAGAATATCTACAGGAACTGGAATTTACCGTTTTTTAAACTCACTAGAATTGAAAACATTGTAATCAGATAATTCATTTACGTTTTTAGTTTTTTAACTTTTATTCAAAATGTTACGACTTCAAAATCAATCTAGGCCTGTCTAGAATGATCTATTAAACTCGTGGTTTTTTTTTTTCATTTTTGGAAATTTTTAATGAAATGATGTTAAGTCGTTTTTCCCAAAAAAAAAATAAAAAAAATAAAAATAAACCCATATATTATAATGTTCAAATCTAGAAAATATTTTATTTAATTAAAATTTTCATTTGATTTTATATAATTATTTAATGAAAAATTTAAAATGAAGGAAACCACACAAAAGGAAAAGTTACACCATTTTAACAATAATATTAGAAATTTAGTTTTAATTTTTTATCTTCAACCACTGAGTTACACCATTCTATGTTTAAAATTATCATGTATTTAAATAAATACCTTAATATTTTTAACAAGTAGGCTGCCCTGCGAAATGGGCTGTAAGGCTTCCCGGAATTACTCAGGGTCGGCCATGTGAATACATAAGTGTTAAATATGGCAACAAAAATAACACGAATCTATTCCCCTGTTATTGACTAAAGAAAAAATAATTTCAATAACTATTTATCGATGCGACGAGAGCAATATTGACAACTAATTAGGCACTACAACAAAAATCACTTTTACCGACATAAAAATGAGCCATCGGTGTGTATATGTATCGCTAAATTCTTGCCGGCATAAATTATGTCGTAAATGGTGGAATTAATAAAGTTTTACCGACATATAAACTTACACCGGTAAAAAGCAATTATGCGCCAATAAAAAGGTTTATTATAACACAAACTAGTTCCGAAAAAGACAATTATGTGTGGGTGAACATAATTATGTACCTGTAAAAGACTATTATGAGATAGTAAAGTTTTTTAATATATTCAAACTGTTTACATTATTGATTTATTTTAATTTTTAAATATTTTATAAATACATTAAAAATTAAATATTTAAGATAAAAAAGTCATATTCTTATTTTCAACAAAAATGGTAATAAATATATGTAGATAATAATTTTCAAATTTTATAGGAGATTCAATGAGTAATGAAATTTATTAAATAAGGTAATTGTCATAATAAGCTAATTAATATTGTTGAGCATAATGGGAAGAACATATATGAGATTCAATGAATAATCAAATTTAATAAATATAGGTCAAACTTAAGAAGACATAAAATGAGATAGTACAAATATTTAAGATATAAAAGATTAATGAATTTTCTAGTTTCCTTCATTTTTTTCCCTTTTCATTTTGCTAAGAATTTATGAATAGGATTTTGAATGTTCTTATATCCATTTTCCATTTTAAATTCAAGTATATATCTTGTAGTTAATTTATCTAATTCTTCAAATATTTAGGCAATGTTTTGTTTCTGCAGAATGAAAATAATATTTGACTTAGAGTCCAATTTCAAATTATTTATTTGTTTGAATAATTAAAATAAAGTTTATAATTATAATTCTATTAAAATTAAAGGTATATGTTTTTTTTTTTTTAATTTCAGTTTCATATTTTCACTTTAGAATTGCAATTCTATAATTGGCCTACGAATTTGAATATATAATTATAATTTCAATTCATCTAACACATCTAGAACTGATTAATGTATGCATAATTATTCATGAGACATGTTTTCCAATTTAGATCCGTGCACATACCTTTATGTTTTTCTTGAAAACCTTCTATCCAATTACTTATATTGATGTTTTCAAATTTTTCCACGTTTTATTGAACTCTTTTATTGTGTTGTTTTGCCTACACAAATTGTTTTATTAAATGAATCATTTTTTAAAAACATATCCACGATACATGTAACCATTACTCTTGAAGATTTAAAACTTGAATTTTCAACCAGATATTGGGTTTATATTAGATATTTTATTGGTTAAGTGTGTGATTTTGAGAAATAAATGTTTAAAGATACAAACCTATCAAAGTTCACACTAATATACGAGAATCTCTTGGTTTAAGTTTATTGAGGAGATAAGTGGATATCCCCAAGGCCTCCATGAGGTCCTGGGTTCGAGCCCGTCAGGCGGCAAGTTCTGCACTTGATTAATTAGTTAAGTATGTTTGCGGGCTATGTACTTAACCCGCGGGGAATAGTCGCACTCCATAGGAGCAGCGGAACCCAGCGTTCTCAAAAAAAAAGAAAAAAAGTGGCCTGGAATTAGCGACGGTTCAAATATGTGTCTCTATAGGTCATACACACCTTATATACATAATATTATTTAAAAATACTTTAATTAATTTAAATTTTAAATTTTATTTTAATAAAAAATATAAATTATATAATAAATTTATATTTTATATTTTTCTTAACTTATTTCAAAACTATATTTCATATTTTATTTTCATAATTATATATCTATATACTTATTTTATTATACAAATATATAATTTTATTATTTTATATGTAAATTATAATATTTAATTTATCTATAGATAAAATTTTATAAAAGTAATTAAAAATTGGTGATTCAAAAAGTTGGATACAATAATCGATCTATCAAAATTATTATTATATGTTTTTAATGAGTATACACCTATTATAATAAAACATGAAAACGAACATCCACCCTACAACTATTTGTCTTATTGGACCAAATATAAATGTAGTGACAAGAAGAAATGACGTTATATATCGATCAAATTACCGTCAATAAAAGTTAATAGCAATGATAATTGAACTTCTCGCTTGTTGTCGCTAATCTTAACTAGTTATCACTTTTGCTTCAATCGCTATTAATCCCGACACTTTAATAAAAAATTAATGAAATTGCTTTCTTCTTTGGTTAAGGAAAAACTACTAATTTTGTGGTTATTATCCCTTTTAATATTATATAGCAATGTTCTTATTTCATAGATTATTTATATTTTAACTGTTAGATAATGTTAGACTTTTATTAATTATATAAATTATTTTTAAAATTCTCTTTATTTATTTTCAAAATAAAATATCTAACCTTATCTTTTTAAAATTATGGATTAATTTTATATAAGACCATATACTTTTTATTATATATATTTTAAAATACTAATATAATTAATATATTCATACACAATTTTTAAATTTAAATCAGTAATATTAAGTTATATAATGTTTAAAGTATTTTTAGTCCACCAGTAAAATCAAGGTTTAAATTTGAAAATTTAGAAAAACTATAAAAAAAATTATGAGAAAGTAATGGTTATATATGAGAGGATAATAATGTGTTCATTAGTGTATAATGCTCAAAGTGTTGGTAGTAGATCGATAATGTTTATCAATAAAATGAGAAGATATTTAAATTGAATATTAATTAATATACTCATACAAAAAATTATAAATTAATCAAATCTTAATTAATTAATTAATGTTCTTCTTCATAGTTCGCAATATTTGGAAACTAATCATCATCATCATCAAATTCACTTTTACAGATTGTCAAAACAATAAGTGGAAGTGAAAACAGTTTTCATTTAGTATTGTTTTTGTTGGAAAACAAATTGATTCTATAGTTGCTCGATTTGAATTCCTATATTGGTGATATAGATGACAAAAAGTATACTCTCGGATTTGTGTTACTTTTTGTGGAGGACCTATATGATAAAATCAACACTTCACTTTAATGTGAAAAATACATGGCGATAGTTGATGCTTCAAATGAAGCATTTTGGTTTAATGACCTAGTAAAGGAATTAAGCAGTGATCAATTTGGAGTTCATCTATATTGTGAATCTAGAGTTATTTTCTGAATCTAGAAGCATCATTTATTTGGATGATCAGTGTACCATTAACAAAAACATATTATGTGAAATGTCATGAGATCATATGATTAGATATTGTTACCGAAGGTTTTTTTTGAAAGACGACGTAACATCAATTAAATAAAAAGTCACAAAAGGGCAAGGAGTTACATGAGTTCATAGAAAATAGGAGTAAAAACAAACTGATTGAATGAAAATAAAAAAAAATGAGAGATAACATGATGACAAATGATAATTGAGAATTATAGTGCAATGAAATCAGTGGTGCGCCTCCACGTTCAGATGAGAGAGTTGTCATCGGTGATAATATTGTTATAGACTGTGTCCGCAATGTTGCGGACTCTTGAGAAGACTCTGTCATTCTTCTCCATCCAAATGTGATAAATAATGTTGGCGAAAAAACAATTAAAGGTAGTGGAGCTGAAGTCGTTGCCCTTGGTCTTTGTGATGGTGAGGTCCTTGGTGTCGGTCCATTCGCTTGGGAAGATGAGAAGGCTCATTGATGTAGAGAATCTGCGCCAAAGCAAGGAGGCAAAAGGGAAGTTCTCAATGAGGTTTTCAATGGTCTCCTCATTTCCCAAGCAAAGGGGAAATTAGGATTCAGGATGCTCATGTACTTCTTGATCCGATCACGGGTATTGAGTCTCTCGCGGAAGGCGAGTCATAAAATGAATTGGTGTTTGGGGATCACTTTCGTAGACCACACTAAGTGGGAACATTGGACAACATTCTCATGATCATGAGCACAATCCCAAGAAGACCCTTAGTCGAACCTACCATTGTTCTCGACACTCTAAACATGAGCATCCTCATGGTTATTCAGATGATAGGATGAAAGTGCGTCAAGAATTCCCGCACCTTCTGGAATAGCCCTAAGAAGGTCGTTCCAATAGCCGCTCTTGACTTGTTGAACTGTGGCCAATTGACATTTCCACCCGATTTGAGTGATAGAGAAGACACATTTATGAATGATGGGTTTGTTTTCGAATTATAGGTCATGCCAGAATAGAGTGTCATTACCATTTCTAATTTGAATGTTGATCATCTTTCCCGCACTGTCTTTGATCTTCATAATATTTTTAACAGAACACTCCATCTCCATTCTGATCTTACATGTTCAGATGCTGATTTCTTTTCTAATGAATCTCGAGTGTACCCATCTTACCCAATGCGAGTCATGTTTCTTTTCCAATGCCCAAAAGTTCCTGTAGGTGAGAGTTTTGTTTTAGGAGACACTATCCTTGATGCTAATTTCTCCTTCGTCTTTGGGCTTGCATGTGTATATCCATTTGATCTTTTTCCCACCATACCTCTGAGTACACCCAAATGAAATTCATCATTAGCTGATCCAATTCTTTCATGACTTTCTTTGGGAGGACGATCTACTACGCCCAATATCTGATAATACCCATAGCGACTTTAGTGACCAACCCAATGTGACCTGCATAAGAAAGTCTTTTAGTAGCTCATCCCATAATAACATTTTTTACCTTTTCAATAAGAGGACGATAGTGCAAGATCTAGAGTTGTTTAGAGGAGAGCGGGATGCCCAAGTATCAGACAAGGAGCAATCATTCTTCAATGCCCATGACCCTGAATATGTTGGCTTTGGTTTCCTCCTTGATGCCTCTATAGTAAGCATGGATATTTCCCTGATTAATGTTGAGACCTGTAACACTAGAAAAAATAGTGAGAGCCTTCTTGATAGTTCTAATAATGTCAACGTCAACATGCGCCATGATGAAGAGATCGTCTGCAAAACTAATATGGATGATAGATTTTTTCTTGCAATAAGGATGGTGAGTGAAAGGGCGGTACTTTAGGAGCATTTTAACAATGCACTTAAAGATCTCCATAAAGTAATATGGTCATCCAACTGGCGTCGCGACGAAGACGATGACCATGGAACAGAACGACGTCGTTTAGGGAGAAAATGCGGCCACAGAGCATTATGTTGGAATTTCGTCATCGCACCATTGTGTTTCGACCGTTCGGTCACATTTCAGCTAAAGGAGCGTTAGCTGATCCTTTGTGGCGCGGACGCACGCTTCTTCTTCTGCAGCGGGCTACATGGACGATTTCCCTAAGCTTTGAATGAAAATCCAACGTCCATCCAAAGGTCGCGATTGCTAGCTTGTAGCGATTTCTTTGTATTTCAGCTAGACTCGATTACAAATTTTATTTTTTATTTAAAAATTTAAGGGTTTTTTTGAAATTGATTTTTATTTCACAATTAGAGTTTTATTTTTCCATCTTTAATATACACAAAATATTAAAAATAAATATGACAAATATTTTGCCAATTTTTTTTTTTTATATATTTTTTGGTTAAATAAATAATTTTTTGGGATAAAAATGGGTACCACATTTCATCCTAAACTATTTATTTTAATTGCTTTGATGTTTCTAAAATTATTTTAAGATAAAATGAAGACAAAATGTATCCCAAATAATTTTATTTATTTTATTTGGCCCTTATCCTTAATTATTTAGGTTTTAATTATCACAATAATTAATGTAATTAATTGTTTAATTAGGCTTTGACTTTGGGTTAATTATTTTGATTTTATTTATTCAAAATAATTATTTTTAAATTTATAAATTGGCTAAAATATAAATTTTTAGTGCTTACATCTAATTTCCATCATGATATGTTTGTTAAGGAATCGATGAATTATAAGCTAGATTATGATGTCCATGAGAATATCTTAATTGAATTCTCGATACATAATATAACGTTGAATGAAAAGATATTTCCGTTGAGGACACTACAAAAAAACAGTTGATTTGCAACAGAGTCTCGGCAACTACTTTTGCATTAAAAACAGGATTTAGCATTTTGTTTTGCATTAACTGAATATTTCGCAACTAAATTTGCAATTACATAAAAACATTGCAAATCGCACTGTTGCAAACTTGCAATGATTTTTACAATAGTTTGTACAATAATCTTTGCACTAAATAACGATTTAATGCAAAATATCCCTTAAGTTTGAAACTAAAACTAACCATGGTTAATATAAACATGCATTATATTTTGCAATATATTTCTTTTTAATAAATAAGCTATTTTACAATAAAAATTACAACATGAATAATTTGTAAATAATAAAAATACATTCAACATAAACTGCAATACCGTTTTTAAATTTTAGAATGCAATAGCTTTCGCAATAATTAGTATAAAGAATTTATAATGAAAATAGAACAATAAACTTCGCAATATCAAAATAAATTTGTAACTGCAATAGCTTTCGCAATACCTTGTATAAATAATATATAATGAAAATAAAACAATAAACTTTGCAATATAAAACTAAATTACTTAATGCAATAGTATTGGCAATTATTTAATTTTAGTCCAATAATATTTACAATACATATACCCAATATAGCTATATATTATAGCATTTTCTTTTGCAATATACTAATTAATTAATCTGCAATACTTCTCGCAATGACACAAGTAACCAAGACTGCAATATCTTTATTCATAACTTTGTAATATTATTACCAATTACTTATACAACTTTATTTGCATTATTTGAAATATTTGATTTCCATATTTAAAATAATAAAATTTTAAAATTTGAATTAAATTTGCAAATTCTTTGCAACCATTTGTGCATTATTTCAATACCCAATAATACTAATATAATTGAAACCATTCAAATGAAAACCAAAATAAGCATCATTCATTACAAATTTGCAAAATACATTTGCAAATAAAATCCAAGGAATTCTAAGTTCAAAAACATCATAAACCATGTCCAGAAATTGAAAAAGTATTAATTAGGTTCAAAAACAACAAAAATCATGCCAAATATACTTCCATTATGTTAGACCCCATCCATTGTTCACCCCATCCATTGTTCACCCCATCCATTGGTCACCTCATCCATTGCCAAATATACTTCCAATAGACAAACCTGTGTACATTTAACAAAATAATTAACTAATTAGATTTTGTATCTAATTCATTTATTGAATATATCAAATATAATAATTTTCTTACAACATTTGATGCCAATCCCACCCATGGTGCATTCTCCAATAGCATTAGACAAGAATCCAATTTTTTTATATTATACAAACTAAACAACTTCAAAGCCTAGATATTTTATAAATAAACATGTTCAAAATATTCAGGATTAAACATGATTTGACTAAATGTATATATTATTTTTCTCAACTATCTATTTATTTATCTAATTATAACTACCTATTAGCATATATGATCAAACTAATAATACAACATACTTCATATACTCAGATTATAACTCCACTCAATAGCATTTACCTTGCATTTATAAATGAAGCATATAAACTAAATACAAGAATGAAATCACTAACCTTCTTTATAATCCCTCCGGAGTTGTAATGTTTTGGCTCGTTTGTTGACCCGATGCTTTCCATAATTTAATGAATTCGTCCATTTTTTCATTTAAAGACTTTACTTCATTTTGAAGATGAACTTTGTCCTGAACCAATTCAACTTGACTAGATTCTAACAGTTTAATTCTCTCTTGTTGTTGTGTATATTCTTCTTTATGAATTGCATTCTCTTTATCTTTCTCTGAATTTTGCATTTGTAAAGTACTTACCGTTTCTTTGAGGGTATTTACCTCCAAACTTAGTTGTGTATTGAACTGACCATTCTGAAATAGTTGTTTCCTACCCATGTATCCTATTCCAAATACACGACCACTCTTCGATTTCCCCGCTGCCTCCATCCACAGCTCCATATCTGATTGTTTCTCATTCATATCCATAGATTCCTGAGTTTGAGTTAGTTGAGTGAAAGAATTCTACATAAAAAAAAATATGGTGAGATGTGTATATAAATTAATCTCAACATTTAAAATTGACATACAAATTAGGTAGTTGAAGTTTTTAAGACATACCACAACATCTACGGCCCTTTTTCCACTCCATGTTCCATCTTTCTTTTTAAATGTCTTTTCAAATGTCTCATAAATGGTTGCGGGCCTTCCAAGTTCCTCGGTCTATTGTAAAATATAAATTCTGGTGTTAGTAATATTAGTTTCAACAAACTAAACACAACTAAAATAAATAAATGACTTACCAATCTTCTTTGGTGCTCAATAGCCGGGATAGAACCTCCACAGTATGTTGCACCACCGTCCTCTGTGTATTTCTTGCGATTTTCTTGTATCTTCGTGCACTTCTGTGAATACTTAGGTTCAACAAAATTTTTCTTCATCTCAGTCCAATCTTCTAAAGTAATGTGTGAGGGCTTCTTCAAAGATTTTTTGGCCCTAGTCATAAAATTTTTGATCTTTGCACTAGCCTTCTTTTTGAATAGTTTATTCACTTCCTCCTCTTTAGTAGGATCCCACTCAAATGACTCCTACAAACAAACATAGAAATTTAAACAAAGTTGTACAAGGTATAGACATAGACATCCCTTCTTTAGTAGGATCCTACTCAAATGACTGAAAATTAATTATAGTAAATATAATTAAACTTACTGTGAATTGTTCCCACCACATGATCTTAATATCTTCTGGAACTTGATTCCAGTTCACGTATGGCCCCCTCCAATAGCCTGTGATGATTCGATGTATGTTTTTCAGGATATCCGGGTAAAATCTGCAACCACGCAAACATTTAGAAATAAAGTCCTATATATATAACTTGAATTTATCAACTTACTTCTCTCCAACTATTTCAATGTATGTCTTTGTTGACTGGCTAAGATGTTGTAAGTCTCCTTCTTCCATTGAATCGCCATCATCATCTTCTTCTTCCCTTTCTATATTACATTGGTGTTGAGTTGATTCGGTATTTTCCAAGATAAAGGAACGTGTATTGACCAATTCTGTTGCGTTAGCTTCAACCTGGACAGCTTCAGAAGAGACAAATTCCAAATCATGTTGAAATGATGTTGAAACTTCTTTGGATGGACTAGGCCTTTTCTTTGGTAGATTTCTTTTGCTTTGAGTTGTTGAGGGTTTTGTGGCCAGTGGTGGTTTTGTGGTCGGTGGTGGTTTTTTGGCCGGTGGAGGTTTTTTGGCCGGTGATGGTTTTGTGGCTTGGGGTTGTCTGGGTGGTTGTCTAGATGGCTGTGTGTGTTGTTTTGGAGATATTACCATTTTGGAACGTTTTGCTATTGGAGCTTTCTTCTTTGCAGCCACTTTTGCTTTTTTATCCGCAATTTCATACATTTCTTCAGCCTTAAACCAATAACAAATTGTAGAATAAAACCAACACAAATAACTATACTAATCAAGTAACAAATAACAAAATCATACCGGGTCTGATTCAGTATTTTCATTATCGCTTAATTCTTGTCGTCTTTTAGCTTGTCTACCCATTTTGGTTGATAATCTGTTCAACAAATATGAATTATAAAATCAACACTAAGTATAGACTAAAGCATCAAAATTTTAAAACTATAAACAGAACATAGTAATGGAAACATACAATTTAAGGAAGTCAGGTAAATAAGGAAAAATGCAAGTAATTAAGGAAAAAGCAAGTAATTAAGGAAAAAATATACTTAAACACATGGTAATAAATAATTACTCAATTTAATATCTTGAGATAATATTTGAAAACATCTTTTTATATGCATACTAAGGAAAAAGGCAAGTAATTAAGGAAAAAATATACTTAAACACATGGTAATAAATAATTACTCAATTTAATATCTTGAGATAATATTTGAAAACATCTTTTTATATGCATACTAAGGAAAAAGGCAAGTAATTAAGGAAAATGAAAGTAATTAAGGAAAAAATATACTTAAACACATGGTAATAAATAATTACTCAATTTAATATCTTGAGATAATATTTGAAAACATCTTTTTATATGAAAGTATGCTATTTATTTATCTATATTGGACAAGATTTTAGTGAGAATCCAATGAACTAAGCCTGTAAGTATTACACATACGTATACCTGATAGTACCTACAACTGATAGTTGATGATCAATTATATAAACCACTCAATTGAATTAAGCACATACAGATGATGAAGATTGTTGTGATAATAGACAGACATATAGATGACTATTGTGATGACTGTTAATAGACTTTTTCACCATAAAACAAACAAAGGCTCATCTATCCAGTCTCGACCAGGTATTGCTAAAAATTAATAGACTTAGATGAAAGCTGCATCATGACGTCAATTGATTTTGCTATAAAATTTCAATGGTCAGATGTGAACAAAACTTGTATAAGTCAAACGCTAAACTAAACTAATACTCAATGGTTAGATGTGAACAAATAAAAGCTTTAAACGTGATTAAGAAAATGATTCAGGCAAATGAAAATATGTTCTACAGAAAATCTACTGAACTGAGTCGTGTTTATACCTAGAACGACAAATGATTCAGGCAACCTGTTCTAAAGAAGATGATTCAGGCAAATGATTCAGGCAATCTATTTTAAAGAAGACGATTCAGGCAATCTGTTCTAAAGAAGATGATTCAGGTAAATGAAAATTTGTTCTAAAGAAAATCTACTAAACTGAGTCGTGTTTATACCTAGAACGGCAAATGATTCAGGCAATCTGTTCTAAAGAAGATTATTTGAATGTTTATACCTAGAATGGCGGCGAGGAACTTCAATCGGAACCGAACTGAGTCGTGCTTCACCGTTGCTGTGAAGTATCAGTCAAGTTTTGCGGCGTTTGAATAGGGCTTCGTAACTTCAATGGAGGAAACATTCACCTCATCGTCTGCGATTTCAAATGTATCCTTCCGTGATTTTGTAGACGATGAAGAAAAATCAAACTGAAAACAGAGCTAGAAATGGTGGACGGTAGAAGGCTTAGGAAGATTCGTAGGGTTTAGGAAGAAAAGGGGAGAGAGAAAATATTTGGGGGAAATGAATGACTTTTCAGTTCCCTAGTTCTTTTCTTTGGTTTTTGGCGCAAAATGAATTTTCACGCGGGCACATGAAATTTTTACAAGTTAATTAAACTGCAACTATTTATGCAATAAATATTAATAGTGCAATATAATTTTGGACTGAAGGATATGCAACTATTTATGCAATATATTAATTGAAAATATATTGTAATGAATATTGCAGATCCAATGGCATTTTCAGTAATTAAATTTTTTGCTCTCGGGTAGATTTAAGCAAATTTGTGCTGCAATGATTTACGCATTAAACAAGAATGACCGCTATATTGCAATAATCTTCGCAATGTACTAACTGAAAAGATATTGCACTAAATATTGCATATTCAATGGCATTTTTAGTAATTATTTTTTTGCTCTCGGGTAGATTTAAGCAAATTTGCGCTGCAACGATTTACGCATTGAACAAGAATGACCGCTATATTGCAATAATCTTCGCAATGTACTAACTGAAAAGATATTGTATTGAATATTGCAAATCCAATGGCATTTTTAGTAATTAATTTTTTTGCTCTCGGGTAGATTTAAGCAAATTTGTGCTGCAACGATTTACGCATTAAACAAGAATGACCGCTATATTGCAATAATCTTCGCAATGTACTAACTAAAAAGATATTGCACTGAATATTGCAGATCCAATGATATTCAAATAATCCAGCATACATTCAAATAATCCAGCATATATTCAATATACCATACATATTATGTTAAACAACAACATTAAAATATGCAAGTACATAAGCATTAGTTTTGAAACAACAACATTAAAATATGTAAGTACATCAACATTAGTTTTCAAACAACAACATTAAAATATGTCATCTCCTGATTGTTCTTCGTCTCCTCTATCTTCAACTTCTCCATTTGTACTTATATCTGAATCACTTTCTCGATCTTCACTTCCCTCTGCACCACTTCCATGTAATCCAGTTTCCTCTAATCCATCTAACTCACCATTTAAAACATTTGGATCACTCAAATCATTGACATCATACAAGGGAATATTTAGGGGAATATACAATTCTATGGTAGGATACTCATTTTGATACACCACTTCATTTGTCCATATGTCCTCTATCTTTGCTCTTGCTTTTGTTTTACAAACAGCCATCCATGATGAATTACGATCATTCGTTGGGGTTGGATAGTTCGAATAGTACACTTGTATAGCTTGTTGAGCAAGAACAAATGGATCGTATTTAGTATATGTACGATTCATGTTCACCTCAATCAGTCTATATGTGTCATTAACTCTAGTACCTCTAATAGGATCAAACCATAAACATTTGAATAGAACTACATGTAAGCATGGACCAGGATATTCTAATTCAATAATCTCCTCCAAAAGCCCATAATAATCAGAATCATTTGCATGAACGCAAATACCACTATTCATGGTTGATTTATTAGATCCGTAATCACCAGCCCTCCACACATAACCATTAATGAAGTATGTTGAATATCTAGTTGTTGGAGTCTTGGGACCAAATGATATGAAATAAGATAGTTCTTTATCAATAACCCCCCTTTGATCTTGTAAAACCTTCAAATAGAATTATAATAATCTTTAGATACATGTAAATTTATTAATTAAAATTTTTAGATTATCACCTTTGACCGAAACCATGATGAGAATTGACAATCTATTTCTTCAAGATCGACTCCAACATTCATGGTGCAAAAAGTTCTACAATAATAAAATCGAAGTTAACAATTGTTAAATAAGTTACCATATTCATGTTTGTTGATTACCTATAATATGAATCCACCTCCGGACAATTTAGTAGGACATACGTGTGAGCCACTAATGTTTCTTTGCTAGTTAGAAATCTCTTTGAACCACCACTTCCACGTCCTAAGTAATTGAAAATTGAAATTGGTTGTTCATTTATGTTCACTGACCCTTCGGTGTTCCTCGGAGGTTGTCTTTGTTTGCAATTTACATTCGATTCAAAATAATATGAAGCAAATGTTGATATTTCTTCAAGAATATAGGCATTGCATATGGATGCTTCAATCCTAGCTTTATTTTTCACCTTATTCTTCACACTCTTCAAAAACCTAAATACAAAAAGAGTACAAATAATACAAAATATAATTATTTTGAAGAAATGTAATACAAAATAATTACGTACATACCTCTCGAAGGGATACATCCATCTGTATTGTACAGGACCTCCTATTTTGGCTTCATATGGTAAGTGTATTAGTAGATGTTCCATTGAATCAAAAAAGGAAGGCGGGAAAATCTTCTCCAAGTTGCATAAAATTATAGGAATTTGAGATTGTAAGTTATCCACTTTGTCTAAGCTCAGACTTGAACAATTAAGGTCATGCATGAAATTACTTAAATCAGTCAAGACTCCCCAAACAAATTGAGGTAATAATCGTTTGAATGCAATTGGCAATAACCTTTCCAAAAACACATGACAATCATGACTTTTGAATCCAATCAACCTAGATTCGGTTGTATCAACGCATCTTGACAAATTGGACGCATAACCATCTGGGAATTTCAAAGTCTTGAGCCATTTGCAAATTATGATATTTTCTGCCTTCGTCAAGGTATAAGAAGCCTTCTTAGGCTTATGAGACATTGTATCAGGATCAAGATGTAGCTCTGGACGATTACACACAACAAACATATCCTTCCTCGCATTAATATTATCCTTCGTCTTACCCTTCACATTCATAACCGTGTTTATAATATTTTCAAACACATTCTTTTCAATATGCATAAAATCCAAGTTATGTCGAATGAGAAGTTTTTTCCAATACGGAAGCTCCCAGAATATACTTCTCTTAGTCCACTTGTGATAATCGCCAAATCCATGAGGGTAATCATGGGGAGTTTCACTTGCAAGCTTATAATGTGAAATTTCCGACCATATTTCATTGCCATCTTTTATAGGGGGGTGAAGAGTTGTTTCCACGCGGTCTTTTGTAAAATGTTGTGTGTCATTTCTATAAGGATGCTCCGGCGACAAAAATTGTCTATGACAATCAAAATAACAAGCCTTTCGCCCATATTTTAATCGAAAAGATTTTGATTTTTTCATACATATTGGACAACCATCAATTCCATGAGTGCTCCAGCCTGACAACATTCCGTAAGCAGGAAAATCACTAATAGTCCACAACAACATTGCTTTCATGTTAAATGTTTCACCCCGGGAGACATCATAGGTAGGAACACCGACATTCCACAACATTTGTAACTCCTCTATCAACGGTTGAAGAAAAATATCAATATTTCTTTGTGGACTTTTCGGCCCGGGAATAATTAGTGAAATGAACATATACGGTGACTTCATACACATGCCTGGTGGAAGATTATAAGGTGTTAGAATTACTGGCCAGCATGAATATACTTTTCCAAACTGGCCGAAAGGAGCGAATCCATCAGAACAAAGGCCGAGTCGAATATTTCGATGCTCAAGTGCAAATATTGGATAATGATGATCAAACCACTTCCAAGCCTCTCCATCAGAAGGATGACACATCATCCCAGGTTTGTTAACATGACGACCATGCCATGTCATGTGAGCGGCTGTAACATTTGATGCGTATAACCTCTGCAATCTGGGAGCAAGAGGTAAGTAAAAAAGTTGTTTATGGGGCTTCGGTTTAACAACGTCTTCTTTATATCGGGAAAGATTACAAAACCTGCATGATTGTTTATCAATATCTTCACCCCAATAAAGCATGCAATTATCTTTACATACATCGATTCTTATCACGGGCAAACCCAAATCTTCAACCAATTTCTTCATGCTATAAAAACTATCTGGCATACAATTATTTTTGGGTAACAATGATCTAATGTAGTCCAGATTTTGATTTACAGCACGATCAGACAAATTGTTCTCAGATTTCATATTTAGTTGTTTTACCGTTGCTGATAGTTTACTCTCGCTTTCATGACCAGGCCATATGGGTTGATGTGCTGCATTCAATGCTTTCCAGAACCTTTCAGATAAAATATGTGGTGTAGTGAAATTGGTAGTACCTTCATCTCCCACATCTGGTTGGGAACTTGATGCCATGTCATATATCATTGACTCATAAGCATTTGATCTTTCATTGTTACCGAGCGAAGGTCGTGTACGTTGATAGTTGTATACTTGTGAGTTTTGAAGAGGTTCCCCATTAGCAGCCCATGTGTAATAGTTGTCCATGAATCCATGCCTCATCAAATGTTGATGGCACATATCAGACGTTATGAACTTTTGAATTCGACATTTTCGACAAGGACACCTTATTTTTTCACCATCCATATAACCTAGTTGAGTTGTAGCAAATGAAATGAACTCATCCAAACCTTTCAAATAATCTTCCATGCATTCAGGTTTTTTATTGTACATCCATATTCGATCAAACCTCATTTTATATTTATAGATATAATCTGCAATATATACATGTTGTCATATATACAAAAGTTATTGAAGACTTACATATTGTTCATCAAAGTATAAAAATTTCATAAAAATGTTATAAAAGATTGAGATGTATATGAAAATAAGAATCATGTCTACTTATATATAATATAAAGAATAAAATAACATTAATTTACCTTGGTGTATTATGAACTATATGAATGAACTTGATATTATTGATCAAAGGATGAAGATCATATATACAAAAGTTATTGAAGACTTACATGTTGGTCATTAAATGATGAAGATCCCATAAAAATGTTATAAAGGATTGAGATGTAGATACAAATAAGAATAATATCTACTTATATGTAATAGAAAGTATAAAATAATATTTACCTTGGTGTATTATGAACTTGATATTGTTGATCAAAGGATGAAGATCATCTAAGAATATGGATAGAAGAAAGAGAAATACATCATACATGTATGAGATTATAGACAAAATGTAGAAGATAAAGTAATTAAAGAAAAAAACTAGACAAGTACATGGGTAGTTGGTGGTAGATTGAAATAATAAATATTATGGATATTGCAAATGTTAGGGCTATTTAACTAGAAACATCGGATAATGCAAACACTATTGTATTCAAAAACAGGGGATTTATGTTGATATTGCAAAAATTACAGCAATTGAACTAGGATATAGAATAATGCAAAGATTATTGTAATAAAAAACATGGGATTTATATTGATATTGCAAAAATTACACCAATTGAACTAGGATAATAGAATAATGCAAAGATCATTGTATACACAAATTAAGAATTTCTACCCGAGAGTTAAAAAATATTTAACATAAAACCCAATAGAACGCAATAGGTTGTGCAACAATTAATTATTTAGATATTGCAAACATTACAGCAATTTGAACTATGATTGCAAATATTGAAGTAATGTGGCGATCAACTTAGATTTATGCAAATTTTATTAATCTGCAATATTATTCGCAATATTTATACGTAGAATATTTCTAAAAAAATGCAAATGTTATAAATAATCATAAGTATAAACATTTCAAAATTTATTTAACTAAAAAACATAAACAATCATAACCATAATAAACATAAATAATCATAATCATAAACAAAATAACCATAATTAATATATGTTAACCAGACCAAAAATATAAAAAGATACTAATGAAAAGCTGTTCGGAAATATTGTTCAAAAGATTCTTAAATACATAAAGAAAAAAAACAATAAAACTGTTATACAATACTGCAATGTTATTGGCGATAGGTTAATAAATAAGTATTGCAGGTATAATTGCGAATAAAATATTTATATTGTAATAAGTTAATTAAATGTAATAGTTATGGCTGAATGAAATCTTACGAATATTTGGATTGAAATATTCAAAACTATTATATATAATTGCAATTTTGTTTGCAATCCTTGATTGTAATCTCATTGCAGTATTTGTGACAAATAGATTATTTATTTAATTTAACGCAATAATTATTGTTGATATCTTACGAATATTTCGATTCATATTTTGAAAACTATTATATAAAATTGTAATTTCCTTTGCAATACTTCTTTATAATCTCATTGCAGTGCTCGTTGCGAATAGATTACTAATTTATTTAATGCAATAGTTATTGCTGATATCTTACGAATATTTCGATTCATATTTTGAAAACTATTATATAAAATTGCAATTTTCTTTGTAGTAATTAATTTTATGCTAATTGCGGTACTTGTTGCGAAAATATTTTTTATTGTAATTAATGCAATATCTATTACAAGTATTATTATCAAAACTAGCATAGTTATTTTATAACTTATTTTACAACAACGATAACATTATTTATATAAATTTATTACAATAATTAATGGAAATAAATTAGGTTGCTAAAATAATTGCAAATATTTAGCTCCGAATATTTACTGATATTATTAGCAATATTCTTTAATTTCTTTATTACAAAATTTGTTGCAACAATATTTTTTTATAAATTTAGAAAATCTATTATATTTTTCTATTACTAGTGATATATTTTGCAATAAATATTTTCTAGATTTTAATTTCCGTAAAAATACATTTAAGTTGAAAATATTGTTGGAAATTTTGCAATGTTTCATATATTTATTATAATTTGTATTGCAGTTTTAAAAAATTTGCATTAAAAAATAAAATATTGCACTCATACGTTGCATTTTCACTGTTTTTTTGTAGTGGGAGGTCATTGAATTGAAGACTACAATGTGACCCAATGTGCACGCGTTCTCACTCTTTCTATAATACTCTCCATTCAAGCCTTTCTTCATCGAGCGACTATCAACGTCGTCATCTGAAGAAGCTAATGAACTACCGCATAGTTATATATACAAGATTAAAGCGTGTTTAGAAGATGAGAAATGGTTATTTTGATTAAATTTTATCAATGATTAAAAAAATTATTGTATGGAACGCTTATGGAATCAATGATGGTGTGAAGAGATACGACATTAAGTCAATATTTGGAACTCTTTGTTGTGGCATGTATTGTTTTAGTGAGACTATAATTCAATGATTGATTAGCGAATTGTAAGAGATTAGTATTGATAGTCGTGTGGTTGGAAGCATAATGATTTATAGGAGCTTCTCGTGGGATTTTTATGTCATTATGGAATATAGATACATTATGGTAAGTCGTTGTCGTATTTGTCATAAAAATTTGAAATCAGCGACTCACTTAATTTTGCATTGTCAATGGTCACTTAACTTCGTGATCCAAGATTGATTTGATGAGTTTATACAATTGTGCATATATACTTGAGTTGTTAGATAAGGGTTCTGAATGAACATCACAACAAATTCTATCTATTAGAATTGAAAATTTATTTTTTCAATTATTCTGAAATTTTTCTTCAGCTCTTCCCTCTTCATCTCTCTCATTTATGGACTAATTTATACATATGAATTATACAAGTATAGAAAAAGAAAATAAATAGTGAAAATGTTCGGTAAGAAAGTTCTTTTTGTAATGATGTCTGAAACCGTTAGAAATTCCAATTAGCTTCAATAACTAATTTCGAGTATTGGACTTATTAAAATACTAAAAAGGAATGAACAAAATCAGGTGTCCAAATCATAACATTTTTTTTTGCTCATCACCCACATTTGGTTAGAAAAGAGAAGTACCATAGAAGGGTATCTTGGCAAAATGGGTATGGGATTGAAAATAGATAGATCTTACTCAGAAAAATTAGTTAAAAATAATGCTCTATTCCAAGGGCTAACGTAGTACCATATCACTTTCTTCTCTGTCAATTTGCAACATTTTTATAAGTAAATTAACAATGTACAATGTCTTTTGTGACATTTTCCCAACCGATTGAACATTTGCAAAGTCATTAGCACTTGCAGTCGCAACTATAAGGATGTCAATTTGAAAACGTCTCGCAGAAACCGAACCAAATTGCCCCATTTGGGGTGGATTTTCCCCGGTTTGATCAAGAGTTGACTGGAGATGGGGCGAGAATGTATTTGTGTCTCTGTCCCGGTCATACATCAATAAAATTGATTTCATAATATATTTTTTATGATATTAACCAAGTATTCTATTTAGTGAATGAAAGAAAAAATAATGATAAAGCATAAGAATAGAGAATCTTATTCAATTTATTCCAATACAAGAGGTTAATTAATGATTTCAATCCTATAAATGAGATTAAAAGTACCAAAACAATAGATCCTAACTCTTTAAATGGCACTGATGCACGAAACATTTGGAGATATTGCGGTCTGAATAGACACCACTGCATTCTTGCAACTAGCCAAAGCATTACCCTTAGAGGACGACGTTATGTTTATTCTGTTAAAAATAATATTTTTACAAGGAACATGGTGGCTGCATTGTAGGACTATTGCTTGGGGCGTTGCGGATGTTCCTTGAACACCTATGTACTTCACATCACTCACTTGCACTGCCTGCGCCTTTAAAAAGACGAAAACATCAAACAAATTCTTTTGTTTTCATTTATTAATTAAACAAAAAGAAGAAGAATTTTATACACTTACTTGATCTTGACAATTTTCAGCGACCTGACAATATGTCTGATCAATAATAATAGAATTCTTAACATTATTCAACCGAATGCCAGTAAATGTAATATTTCTTGCATAACCTTTTCCACCCTAAAAGTTAACAAATAAACATGTTGATAATTAAATGTTAAATTTATCATATGTAGTTAATTAATTAATTAAATATTTAATTACCGGCCATGTCTTTATCCTGACTCCATTTTCTGTTCCTGTAAAAGTGCAGTTTTGTACAAAAACACCATCCACATTTGAAGAAGACCCCCCTTGACCAAGGCTTCCAACACTTAAATAATAATAAGACCAAAAAAACTATATCAATTGATTTAATTTCTCAAATATAAAAGTAGAGTAAATAATTTTCACTATTTTACCTTATACCATGACCCGGTCCACATTGAACTCCTCCCACAAAAATGTTTGTAGAACCCGTTGAAATTGCAACACAATCATCACCTACAATCATATAGGTTAAATAAATTATGCGAAATATTTCTTTATAACAAATAACTACAAAACTATAACGAAAAGACAACATACAACACCTGTGCCGATGAAAGAGTCGGTAATTCTGACGTTACTAGAGGAAGAAATTCCGATTCCATCTGTGTTAGGGCTGTTTGCAGGCGCCGTGATTGTAAGGTGAGAAATTTGGACATTTTGGCATCCATATATGTTTATATGTCTACTTGGAGGATTGATATGAGTCAACCCACTTAATACAAGGTTATTGCAACCTATGAACCTTATTCCCTGCATCATTAATTAATTATTTACATTTGATAAAACAATTATAAAATAATTAATTTCAGTAACTTAACTAGATTTAATCAAATGTTAATTTGTAATTTACAAGAATTCACTAGTTTAACACATTTAGAAATGATTGATCACATCAAATAAGAGCTCCGGATCACATAATTTTTTACGAGACCTATAATATTTGATTTAGTCAAAGAATCATACAACACTCTTACCGTCGGTTTTGCGCAGGCACCTAATATCTGAAAAATGAAGAAAAAGAAAAGACACATTAGTATTATTAGATCACATAGTTTTCATTTGGGAATCTCTTCCTATCAAATTGAATTTCAATATGCTTATGTTTTCTTACATAAATTAAGACAATACTATTCTCATCTAGAATTGATTATGAAAGATAAAAAAGAATGTCCTCATATATTTGTTATAGATGTTTTTGCATATATATATATATATCAAGGTATATCGATCAATTTGGTAAACCAAAAGTTCTAAACATCCTTATGTATGATAACCTAAAATTGATATTGAGTATGTGCTTACCGTCGACGCTTTTGAGCAGAAACTGGTTGATTTGGTGCAAGGACTCTCTTTCTGAAAATGAAGGAAATAGATTACAAGGTTTAAAATTTAGAATATCTACCTATCAAATTGCATTTCAAGATGCTTATTTTTTTGGTAATTGCATTTCGTTAGAATTGATTATGAAAGATAAAATCAAGCTAGCCTTGCATGTAAAGAAAACTTACTTGGTTCCATTGGTTATAGTTGTTACGTGGGTTGGTTTTCCACCATGACAAACCTTGGCCATTGAGTTTTCCCTTTCCATTAATGTGAAGGCCGATAATTTGTGAGAACGCGATCCATGTATTATCCGGGCAATCTTTCCATTGACTCCTGATGCTGGGTGCCAATAGGATTCCATCAATCTAAAATAATGAGAAACATATTTATAATGAGTAAATAAAATCATCTTAAAAAATTAGAAAGAAATTAAAATCAGGTCATAAAAAGTTCTTGCTTTTTTCTTAAATCGACACAAAATTAGATCATCACCTGAACTTGAATAGATGGCCCTTTGCAAGGGCCTTTGAATTGAATAGGAATCAACAAATATGTTTTTCCTCCAGGAACCAACATGGTAGAAATGCTGCTACTTTCACATGCTTTACCCCATGCTTGTAAGAAAGCCTTCAAATTAGGGTTTATCAAATTCATGTCCATTATAATATATATTAACTGAAATTAGTCTAAAGAAGTTAAAATAAAACACAATTTGTTAAGAATATTGCAATATATTAAAAGTTAAATTTATTACAAGTGTGCTTTATTTTAAACAAATTTCTTCCGTGACATAATTAATAGTAATATAAAGTAAAATAAATCAGTTCGCGTAACAAACATTACCTGAGAATCGTCAACCTGCCCATTTCCACGTGCACCAAATTTAGTTACATCAAATATATCGGCTAAACTAATGTTTAGAAATAATGCTAGGGAACATGAAAATATTAAAAAGATGTTTAACCACTCCTGTCAATACATATATAAAAATAAATATCAATCAATACCACAAATAAATAAAATATATAATTACAAATTAGTTTTATTATGAAAGGAATGCTCACCATTTTATAAGAATCAAAAACCAATTAGAAGAACAAAGAAATATTCTATAGTCAATCATTTATATAGCAAAAATTATAAGAAAACTTTTAGGAATATTCACATATATTTACTATATTTAGAGAATATTTTGAAAGTTTCAAAAAGTGACTACTTTACAAAGCTTATGTATATCTTTATAAATAAAGTTGTCAAAATATTACCTAAATCTAGTAAATATGAATATATTCTAATGAAAAAAAAGCAAGCATTTATATAGCCTAATTAATATCATCATTCTATTAGTTGATGAAAAATGAGAAAAACTGTAGTAAATATTTATAAAATTAAAATGTATAAATAGTTAATATAGTCTAATGAAAAAATAAAAATAATTTATATGCCTTGATCATCTCATTAATTATATAAAAACTGGGGAAATAACATTTATTGTCTTGAAAACTTAAAACTCTTTGTTAGTCAGCACTTGGTGAAAAAAAATAAAAATAAAGACAACCCAGCCCAACAACCAAAAAAGACAATTATGGATGTGACTAAAAATTACATAGAAAATTCACTATTTCTCAAATAGCTATTGCAGGCAAGTATTATTTTGTTACACAAATCACTTTCTATAATCCCACTACAAAAGGCTAAAATGTAACACTGGTCTTTGCGACTGAATTTTCATTTAAAGTGACACTTTACAATTTGTTTAACGACAGAAGTAAGCTTACCCATAAAATTTGTGACATTTCACAAATAAGTCGTACAATCCTAAAAGTCTTGCTTTTCTATAGGGTCTTTCATACAAAATATATTATTTAGTGCGACTACAAGACTCATTGGTTAGACAATTGTTTTTGACCAAATCACAGGACAACTCAATTACGTCAAAAATCTAAAGGTTCGTAACAATTTTATCTTTGGACTCAATTTTCTTAGCATAGGAATCCGTAACCACTTCTTGATACGTGATTGCAAGTATTGAAATTTCTTTACTAAACTAATGGATGAGTTGTAATGAGATGTTTCATTCCACAAAATTTCAAGAGAGAAACAAATCTTCATTCATAAGCTATTTATTCTCAAATTTGATGGACAAGGACTTTTGATACACAAAACACACACGTCAAGGATGACGGGCTGATGATTCGATTCAAGGCGAAGTTCTGTCTTTTGAAGGATTTTCGGGAATTTGGCAGCGTATTCAGACTTAAATAGAAATCGGGCACAATAAGATCTCAATCATGAACACAATCTGAAAATGCCTCCATGATCGGCTTAATTTGGGTACCTCTTTTCTTTTCACACGAGAAACGAGAAACGCACAATATTGAAGTTGCCATAAACAACCCACGACTTATTCTATTTCAAACCAATTCTGATTGCCTGTACTAGTTTGTTAAAATTAACGTGGGGTAACATCCACCATATTAATTAGATATTATTAGA
This sequence comes from Impatiens glandulifera, assembly GCF_907164915.1. Classification (NCBI taxonomy): domain Eukaryota; kingdom Viridiplantae; phylum Streptophyta; class Magnoliopsida; order Ericales; family Balsaminaceae; genus Impatiens; species Impatiens glandulifera. Next base: position 71,522 of record NW_025919093.1, read on the forward strand.
AAATCTTCACAATCAACTACATTTGTTAGCAGATATGTAAATGCCTATAAACTAACTATTTGAAATCATATTATTATTATAGTAGAAACTCTATAAAATAATACACTTGGGACGACCAAAATTTATTAATTAAAAGAGTTATTAATTAATCGATAAATAAATAATTATTAATTTATATATTAATTAATATTTTATTAATTTATAGTAAAATACTTAGTTTACAAACACTTTTAAGCTTCCACTTAATTATTGTATACAATGCATGTACTGTATATCAAATGAATGACCCAATTTGAAAGAAACCTCCAATCTCCCACCTTATTATGCTTCTTGTGTTCAATGTATCACTTTATGGACATTAAAAATATTTTCTATATAAACAAGATCAAAATATTGTAGGTTAACACAAACAAATCATACACACAACATCGCTTCCCATCTTAAAGGTGAGAAAAAAACAATAATGACAGTCGAGATTCGAAACACATTATGCAAGCACAACAAGAATAATTCAAGTCTCACTCAAAAACAATTGCAAGAATGGGTTCATAGTAACTATGGTTTGCAGATGAGTCAAGTGACAATATCGAAGAAATGTGTGACTGATGAAGAAATTATTGATAGCGTTATTGGAATTAATAAAGATGATATCGATGAAGAAGATGATGAAAGTTCACAATGGAGCCCCCTTCGCGAAACGAATCTATTAAAGCGGCAATCACATTGAAAAATTTCTTATTGAGCTATGAGAAAACAACCCCAGAAGTTCTTATCATGCTAGGGAAAATTAGAGACGACATTCAAAGGGAAATTGATTTTAAAAAAAAAAAAGACAATTGAGTCATTTTTCAAGAAACCTTCATAAATCATTTATGTAATATTATTAATTTATATTTTATATGGAGTCTAAATAAATTATCAAAAATGTATTATCTTATAATTTTAGCAAATTATTAATTTAGCACCCTATCCCCGAGTCGGGAACGGCCAAAAATATTATCTTAGAGAGTTTATTAAATAACCGAGTTTATATTGTATTTAGGTTTTCTTAGAAAAATAAGGAATATTTAATTAATAAAAAATAGAAAATAATGTTGTGAACTTAAAATTTTTTTTTAATATTATTAATTACATTTCTTAATGAAACAAGAGAAACACTTTAAATTATGCAATGAGGTAGAGAAATAATATTTTTAAAGCATAAAAATTAATAAATTTTAAGTGTATTTAGCACCTTTGTTCCAAATTCTATTTTGAGTTTCAAATTGAATATTTGTAGTTAGAAAAAAAAAATCCACTTATACTCATAATCACATACTTTCACATTAATTCAATTATTTGATACATCATTTTTCATTAAACTTTCATAAAGGTTGAGTCAAATAATAACAATATAATAGCATTTTTATTTTCCCACAAAACTATTTCCAAATTTGTTTGGCTCGGTTTTATCATAATTTTTTCATTTAATAACAACTAACCAATCGATTATTCGTAATAGTGATCACAAAAAGGTTTATATTTTTAAACGAACAACTTTGTCACTATTCCACATAACCCAAAAAGTCTCACTACACTGGTGAAATATCGAAACTATATATCCAATTTATTAAAGATGGCTTCTACCTTTCTGTCATATAATATTATACATATTAAAAGTTAAACCTTATTAATGCATTTTTTTCATCTAACCATGACATCATTCATAGTAAATTCAAGTTAAATAAATCAAATAGCTAATTATAATATACCAATCTCTTATATACCAATTTCCTAGAACACCATTTACATTTGATTAAATAAACCCATATATTATAATGTTCAGATCTATAAAACATTTATTTAATTAAAATTTTCATTTGATTTTATATATAATTATTTAATGAAAAATTTAAAATGAAGGAAGCCACACAAAAGGAAAAGCTACATCATTTTAACAATAATATTAGAAATTTAATTTTAATTTTTTTTTATCTTGAACCACTGAGCTACACCATTCTATGTTTAAAATTATAATAAATTTAAATAAAAACCTTAACATTTTTAACAAGTAGGCTGCCCTGCGAAATGGGCTGTCTTAGTCCGAAGGTTTTTGGACTTACTTAGGGTCAGCCCTGTGAATACACAAGTGTTAAATATGGTAACAAAAAATAGCAATGAATCTATTCCCCTGTTATTGACTAAAGAAAAAAAAATTTCAATAACTATTTATCGATGCGGCGGGAGCAATATTGACAACTAATTAGGAACTACAACCAAAATAACTTTTACCGACATAAAAATGAGCCATCGGTGTGTATATGTGTCGCTAAATTCTTGCCGGCATAAATTATGTCGTAAATGGTGGAGTTAATAACGTTTTACCGACACATAATCTTAGGCCGGTAAAAAGCAATTATGCGCCAATAAAAATGTTTATTGGCAACACAAACTAGTTCCGAAAAAGACAATTATGCGTGGGTGAACATAATTATGTACAGGTAGAAGACTATTATGAGACAGTAAAGTTTTTTAATATATTCAAACTGTTTACATTATTGATTTATTTTAATTTTTAAATATTTTATAAATACATTACAAATTAAATATTTAAGATAAAAAAGTCATATTCTTATTTTCAACAAAAATGGTAATAAATGTATGTAGATGATAATTTTCAAATATTATAGGAGATTCAATGAACAATGAAATTTAATAAATAAGGTAATTATGATAATAAGCTAATTAATATTGTTAAGAATAATGGGAAGAACATATATGAGATTCAATGAATAATCAAATTTAATAAATATAGGTCAAACTTAAGAAGACATAAAATGAGATAGTACAAATAATTAATATATAAAGGATTAATGAATTTTCTAGTTTCCTTCTTTTTTTCCCTTTTCATTTTTCTAAGAATTTATGAATAGGATTTTGAATGTTCTTATATCCATTTTCCATTTTAAATTCAAGTATATATCTTGTAGTTAATTTATCTAATTCTTCAAATATTTAGGCAATGTTTTGTTTCTGCAGAATGAAAATAATATTTGACTTAGAGTCCAATTTCAAATTATTTATTTGTTTGAATAATTAAAATAAAGTTTATAATTATAATTCTATTAAAATTAAAGGTATATGTTTTTTTTTTTTTATTTCAGTTTCATATTTTCACTTTAGAATTGCAATTCTATAATTGGCCTACGAATTTGAATATATAATTATAATTTCAATTCATCTAACACATCTAGAACTGATTGATATATGCATAATTATTCATGAGACATGTTTTCCAATTTAGATCCGTGCACATACCTTTATGTTTTTCTTGAAAACCTTCTATCCAATTACTTATATTGATGTTTTCAAAATTTTCCACGTTTTATTGAACTCTTTTATTGTGTCGTTTTGCCTACACAAATTGTTTTATTAAATGGATCATTTTTAAAAACATATCCTCGATACATGTAACCGTTACACTTGAAGGTTTAAAACATAAATTTTCAACCAGATATTGGGTTTATATTAGATATTTTATTGGTTAAGTGTGTGATTTTGAGAAATAAATGTTTAAAGATACAAACCTATCAAAGTTCACACTAATATACGAGAATATCTTGGTTAAGTTTATTGAGGAGATAAGTGGATATCCCCAGGCCTCCATGAGGTCTTGGGTTCGAGCCCATCAGGCGGCAAGTTCTGCGTTTGATTAATTGGTTAAGTATGTTTGCGAGCTATATACTTAACCCGCGGGTATTAGTCGCACTCTATAGGAGCAGCGGAACCCAGCGTTCTCAAAAAAGAAAAAAAAAGTGGCCTGGAATTTGCGACGATTCAAATATGTGTCTCTAAAGGTCATACACACCTTATATACATAATATAATTTAAAAATACTTTAATTAATTTAAATTTTAAATTTTATTTTAATAAAATATATAAATTATATAATAAATTTATATTTTATATTTTTATATTTTTTTTAATTTATTCCAAAACTATATTTCATATTTTATTTTCCATAATTATATATTTATATACTTATTTTATTATACAAATATATAATTTTATTATTTTATATGTAAATTATAATATTTAATTTATCTATAATTAAAGTAATCAAAAATTGGTGATTCAAAAAGTTGGATACAATAATTCGATCTATCAAAATTATTATATGTTTTTAATGAGTATACACCTATTAAAATAAAACATGAAAACGAACATCCACCCTAGAACTATTTGTCTTATTGGACCAAATATAAATGTAGTGACAAGAAGAAATGACGTTATATATCGATCAAATTACCAATCTCTTATATACCAATTTCCTAGAACACCATTTACATTTAATTAAATAAACTCATATATCAGTTCATCATATGGCTCGCCTTCTGAGAAAGACTCAACACTCATAATCGTATCAGCAATTATATCATGAGCATCCTGGACGCGAGCTGTATTCTATGCAGAAAAAAGTTCGGGAGCATCCATAGATCACCTGTTCGGGAGCTGCTGTATTGCTTCGGAGCTTTGGGACAAATTCTATAAAAGTTTGGAGCTGATTAGTTTCCCGAGAAAAAAGAATGAAATCAATGAAGCGGCACTACTCAAAGCTAAGGGAAATAAATTTGCAACAAGCGTATTCAAGTGCGGCTTTGGAACCGTGGTGTATAACATTTGGCAAGAACAGAATGCAAGGGTATATGGCAGAACCCGCATGAGCGTTGAAGAGTTATGGAAAGATATTGTATCGAATTGCAGCGCCCTCGCGGGAACATGAAGAAGAATTCCAAGCACAGAGCAAACTTAGAATATCTACAGGAACTGGAATTTACCGTTTTTTAAACTCACTAGAATTGAAAACATTGTAATCAGATAATTCATTTACGTTTTTAGCTTTTTAACTTTTATTCAAAATGTTACGACTTCAAAATCAATCTAGGCCTGTCTAGAATGATCTATTAAACTCGTGGTTTTTTTTTTTCCATTTTTGGAAATTTTTAATGAAATGATGTTAAGTCGTTTTTCCCAAAAAAAAAATAAAAATAATAAAAATAAACCCATATATTATAATGTTCAAATCTAGAAAATATTTTATTTAATTAAAATTTTCATTTGATTTTATATAATTATTTAATGAAAAATTTAAAATGAAGGAAACCACACAAAAGGAAAAGTTACACCATTTTAACAATAATATTAGAAATTTAGTTTTAATTTTTTATCTTCAACCACTGAGCTACACCATTCTATGTTTAAAATTATCATGTATTTAAATAAATACCTTAATATTTTTAACAAGTAGGCTGCCCTGCGAAATGGGCTGTAAGGCTTCCCGGAATTACTCAGGGTCGGCCATGTGAATACATAAGTGTTAAATATGGCAACAAAAATAACACGAATCTATTCCCCTGTTATTGACTAAAGAAAAAATAATTTCAATAACTATTTATCGATGCGACGAGAGCAATATTGACAACTAATTAGGCACTACAACAAAAATCACTTTTACCGACATAAAAATGAGCCATCGGTGTGTATATGTATCGTTAAATTCTTGCCGGCATAAATTATGTCGTAAATGGTGGAATTAATAAAGTTTTACCGACACATAAACTTACACCGGTAAAAAGCAATTATGCGCCAATAAAAAGGTTTATTATAACACAAACTAGTTCCGAAAAAGACAATTATGTGTGGGTGAACATAATTATGTACCTGTAAAAGACTATTATGAGATAGTAAAGTTTTTTAATATATTCAAACTGTTTACATTATTGATTTATTTTAATTTTTAAATATTTTATAAATACATTAAAAATTAAATATTTAAGATAAAAAAGTCATATTCTTATTTTCAACAAAAATGGTAATAAATATATGTAGATAATAATTTTCAAATTTTATAGGAGATTCAATGAGTAATGAAATTTATTAAATAAGGTAATTGTCATAATAAGCTAATTAATATTGTTGAGCATAATGGGAAGAACATATATGAGATTCAATGAATAATCAAATTTAATAAATATAGGTCAAACTTAAGAAGACATAAAATGAGATAGTACAAATATTTAAGATATAAAAGATTAATGAATTTTCTAGTTTCCTTCATTTTTTTCCCTTTTCATTTTGCTAAGAATTTATGAATAGGATTTTGAATGTTCTTATATCCATTTTCCATTTTAAATTCAAGTATATATCTTGTAGTTAATTTATCTAATTCTTCAAATATTTAGGCAATGTTTTGTTTCTGCAGAATGAAAATAATATTTGACTTAGAGTCCAATTTCAAATTATTTATTTGTTTGAATAATTAAAATAAAGTTTATAATTATAATTCTATTAAAATTAAAGGTATATGTTTTTTTTTTTTTAATTTCAGTTTCATATTTTCACTTTAGAATTGCAATTCTATAATTGGCCTACGAATTTGAATATATAATTATAATTTCAATTCATCTAACACATCTAGAACTGATTGATATATGCATAATTATTCATGAGACATGTTTTCCAATTTAGATCCGTGCACATACCTTTATGTTTTTCTTGAAAACCTTCTATCCAATTACTTATATTGATGTTTTCAAATTTTTCCACGTTTTATTGAACTCTTTTATTGTGTTGTTTTGCCTACACAAATTGTTTTATTAAATGAATCATTTTTTAAAAACATATCCACGATACATGTAACCGTTACTCTTGAAGATTTAAAACTTGAATTTTCAACCAGATATTGGGTTTATATTAGATATTTTATTGGTTAAGTGTGTGATTTTGAGAAATAAATGTTTAAAGATACAAACCTATCAAAGTTCACACTAATATACGAGAATCTCTTGGTTTAAGTTTATTGAGGAGATAAGTGGATATCCCCAAGGCCTCCATGAGGTCCTGGGTTCGAGCCCGTCAGGCGGCAAGTTCTGCACTTGATTAATTAGTTAAGTATGTTTGCGGGCTATGTACTTAACCCGCGGGGAATAGTCGCACTCCATAGGAGCAGCGGAACCCAGCGTTCTCAAAAAAAAAGAAAAAAAGTGGCCTGGAATTAGCGACGGTTCAAATATGTGTCTCTAAAGGTCATACACACCTTATATACATAATATTATTTAAAAATACTTTAATTAATTTAAATTTTAAATTTTATTTTAATAAAAAATATAAATTATATAATAAATTTATATTTTATATTTTTCTTAACTTATTTCAAAACTATATTTCATATTTTATTTTACATAATTATATATGTATATACTTATTTTATTATACAAATATATAATTTTATTATTTTATATGTAAATTATAATATTTAATTTATCTATAGATAAAATTTTATAAAAGTAATTAAAAATTGGTGATTCAAAAAGTTGGATACAATAATTCGATCTATCAAAATTATTATATGTTTTTAATGAGTATACACCTATTATAATAAAACATGAAAACGAACATCCACCCTACAACTATTTGTCTTATTGGACCAAATATAAATGTAGTGACAAGAAGAAATGACGTTATATATCGATCAAATTACCGTCAATAAAAGTTAATAGCAATGATAATTGAACTTCTCGCTTGTTGTCGCTAATCTTAACTAGTTATCACTTTTGCTTCAATCGCTATTAATCCCGACACTTTAATAAAAAATTAATGAAATTGCTTTCTTCTTTGGTTAAGGAAAAACTACTAATTTTGTGGTTATTATCCCTTTTAATATTATATAGCAATGTTCTTATTTCATAGATTATTTATATTTTAACTGTTAGATAATGTTAGACTTTTATTAATTATATAAATTATTTTTAAAATTCTCTTTATTTATTTTCAAAATAAAATATCTAACCTTATCTTTTTAAAATTATGGATTAATTTTATATAAGACCATATACTTTTTATTATATATATTTTAAAATACTAATATAATTAATATATTCATACACAATTTTTAAATTTAAATCAGTAATATTAAGTTATATAATGTTTAAAGTATTTTTAGTCCACCAGTAAAATCAAGGTTTAAATTTGAAAATTTAGAAAAACTATAAAAAAAATTATGAGAAAGTAATGGTTATATATGAGAGGATAATAATGTGTTCATTAGTGTATAATGCTCAAAGTGTTGGTAGTAGATCGATAATGTTTATCAATAAAATGAGAAGATATTTAAATTGAATATTAATTAATATACTCATACAAAAAATTATAAATTAATCAAATCTTAATTAATTAATTAATTAATGTTCTTCTTCAAAGTTCGCAATATTTGGAAACTAATCATCATCATCATCAAATTCACTTTTACAGATTGTCAAAACAATAAGTGGAAGTGAAAACAGTTTTCATTTAGTATTGTTTTTGTTGGAAAACAAATTGATTCTATAGTTGCTCGATTTGAATTCCTATATTGGTGATATAGATGACAAAAAGTATACTCTCGGATTTGTGTTACTTTTTGTGGAGGACCTATATGATAAAATCAACACTTCACTTTAATGTGAAAAATACATGGCGATAGTTGATGCTTCAAATGAAGCATTTTGGTTTAATGACCTAGTAAAGGAATTAAGCAGTGATCAATTTGGAGTTCATCTATATTGTGAATCTAGAGTTATTTTCTGAATGTAGAAGCGTCATTTATTTGGATGATCAGTGTACCATTAACAAAAACATATTATGTGAAATATCATAAGATCATATGATTAGATATTGTTACCGAAGGTTTTTTTTTGAAAGACGACGTAACATCAATTAAATAAAAAGTCACAAAAGGGCAAGGAGTTACATGAGTTCATAGAAAATAGAAGTAAAAACAAACTGATTGAATGAAAATAAAAAAAATGAGGGATAACATGATGACAAATGAGAATTGAGAATTAAAGTGCAATGAAATCAGTGGTGCGCCTCCACGTTCAGATGAGAGAGTTGTCGTCGGTGATAATATTGTTCTAGACTGTGTCCGCATTGTTGCGGACTCTTGAGAAGACTCTGTCATTCTTCTCCATCCAAATGTGTTAGATAAAATTAGACCGGTTAAATAGAACTTAACAAAAACAAACATCCTGTGTAGGAACGGTTAAAGAATCCAACCGGTCAAATAATTCAACCGGTCAAGCAACCCAACCGATCAAGAACCTAACCGATCAAGAAGACAAGACCGGTCAGATAAGAAGGCCAAAATCGTTGGACATTCGGTTAACCTGAAGCTATGAAAAACCGGAAGTCATCCAGCTAACCTAAACAACCGACCGGTGCAAATAGATACTTTGAGTATCTGTTGAAGATGATACCAAATGACAGATCTTAGTATTACCATATTCATACAAGTCTGAGGACAATATGCAGACTGCAGAAAACCGTCCGACAGGATATTTCCACTCCTGGATAAATCTGAGACGCAATCCTCCAGGTACAGGTAACTGTCCAACCGACAATTGCCATACTAAGTAAAAGACAAACCTAGCCGGTTTGACCTATACACTGGAAGTCTAGACCGCCAGGTCTGAATCACTGAACCTCTACTCAACCAATCAGATTCAAGGTGATGAAATGTGACCGTTGGCACATTTCACCTATAAAAGAAGAAGTTCAAGAGGAATAAATGCAGTCCTAGAAAAAGAGTTCAAGCAACAAGTTACAAGAGTTACTAAGTTCCACCAACCACAAGCTTTAAGAGTTATTACAAGTTTATCTCTCTAAGGTCAAAAAGAGCTCAAGTGTTTATTTGAAGTAAGATTACAATTTCGGTTAAAATTGTACGGGTGTTATCGAGCAGAAAATAAGTCTCGATCGGATTGTGTTTGTGTATTCATTAGTGAATATCCTTCTCGTGGTTTCGAGAGGAAGGGGTGACGTAGGAGTTTTATCTCCGAACATCCATAAAAACCTGTCTTGTTATTTACTTTCTGTCGGCCTTATATTCTAACCGACTCTACCTAAACTGACTTACTGAATCCCAAACCGACCAACCATACTCCAAACCGTCCTCATCCAAATCCGGTTCTGTCCATCATGTGTGTGTGCTGCTTCAACCTGAAACAAACCACTTCCGCACTTGAACTCGGTTCAAGGGTTTGTGACAGTTTGTGTAGTAATTAAACCCCGGTATTAATCTCTAACCGGATTAATCACCAACAGTTGAGTGAAAGTGCTAACCGGCCGGATCCCGATTCTCCATCCGTGATCTAGATCCTAATAATTGGTATCAGAGCAGTTAGTTTCAAAACTCAAGCAAGCATGTCTTTTGATAGGCCCCCAATGCTAGAAGGTGACGATTTTGCCAACTGGAAGGTACGCATGCACCTGCACCTAATTACCATGGATGATGAGATGCAGTTCATCCTGACTAAAGGACCGGTATAGATTGAGAAAGACAGAAAGGATTGGACAACTGATGATAGGAGAAGAAACAATTTGGACAATCATGCTAGAAACCGTATCATCAACGGTTTGGACTGGAACACCTTTTGCAAGGTCAGAGATTGCAAAACTGCAAAGGCAATATGGGATATGGTGATTCAAATTAATGAGGGAAACGAAAGAACCAAGGAAAACAAGATAATGGTGGCTACCCAGAAGTTCGAAAACATTAAGATGAAACCGGGAGAAACAATTAGGGAGTACAATGACTGGTTCACAAATGTGATAGACGAGTTATCAACTCTTGGAAAGAAGTATGACAACAAGGAAATCATCATGAAAGCGTTAAGGTCTCTTCCAAGTGCATGGGATATAAAGACAATGGTGATGAGGGAATAAAACTGTCTAAGCAAAATGAAGTTGCACGATGTGTTCGAAGATCTTAAGGCATATGAGTTTGTAATGAGATCTAGGATTGAAGATGAAGTTTCCGCCTCAACCTCCACAAAAGCATTGGTCACATCCATAGAACTGGTTGCTCCTGCACCGATCAGAACCGCTGAACAGTTTACCGAGGATGCCATGGCAATGCTTACACAGAAATTTGGCAGATTCATGAAGAAAAGCCAACCGACAAACAACAACAACTATAACTACGGTGATAAATCTAATGTTAGATTTTATAATTGCAATTGTTTGGGACATTTCAGGTGGGAATGCAGAAAATCGAGGCGGGATGACCGGAAACCGGACGATTAGAACCACCGAAATAACTATCCACAAACTAGTGAAGGAAGTGAAGTTCAGAAAGCACTGATAGCCGATGATGGAGGAAGCCTATGGGCTAACAGTGACAGTGATGCCGAACTCATATGTCTCATGTCAAACGAGGAATAGGTATTTGACTCTCCTTGTGAAGAATTTACTAAAGATGAGTTATTTAATGCACTAAATGATATGGTAGTAGAGTATAAGAACCTATTAACGCTAATACTAACCCAACTCAACTTTAGAACCGATCCCATAGAACCAGGCATGTCCGAACCTAACACCAATAGTATTCAACCTAACGAAATTTTAGAAAACAAGGCAGCACCTGAACTATCCTCTAAGACCGAACAACTCAAGGAGTCAGTTCAAGAGTTGACCGAGGAGGAAGATGCCCGAACCCAGTATCGAATAGCCGCATGGAAGAGATCTAGTGAAATGGTGAACCGATTGTCTAGATACAATAGACATCCCAAATGCATGCTTGTGCTTGGATACAAAAACAACAGATCCAACAACCAGAACCATTCCGACAAAATGAGGCTCATAAAGGATAATCTTCCCTTTATAAGTTTTGTCAAGAGCTCCTCAAGAGACGATGAGGAACAAAGTGCCTCATTTCCGGAAGACGAACTAATCTATGTAGGTCCAACTGATTCCGAAAAATGGCTTCATCTTGAGAAAAGGAAAGCCAACCGGCCCAAAGGTAAGCAAGCCGATCCACGACCGCATAGAATAGATCAAAGGCCACCTCCGAGTAAGGCACTCTTAGGAAAACAGAAAGACGCCAAACCGAGTGCAGGAAAACTAGTCAAAACTATACCCGGAAAAGTTGTCCGACTTATTAAAGTCTGGATACCTAAGGGACTAATCACTTGTGGACCCAAGTAAATGTGGGTATCAAATAGTTGTAAATATGTATATTTTGCATGACATGAAGAAACGGCTAGGAAACTCTGAATGGTACCTAGACAGCGGTTGTTCCAGACATATGACTGGAAATAACAACTTTCTAACCGACATCAGAATAGAAACCGGTGCAATGATTGTCTTCAGTGATAATTCAAGAGGTAGAACTGTGGGCAAGGGTAAGATTGTCCATGGTAATTTAACAATTGATAATGTACTTTTAGTTGAAAACCTACACTTTAACTTGCTGAGCATTAGCCAAATGTGTGATGCTGGATACACTGTAGAATTTCTGAAACATGCATGCTTAGTTAAAAACTCCCAGGGGAACATACTACTAACCGGAAATAGGTTAGGAAATATATACAAGGTAGATTGGAAAAATAAAGTAGAACACATGTTTGCATGGTAGCTAAAACCGATCAAACCTGGCTATGGCATAAAAGGCTAAATCATCTAAACCTGAAAACCTTAAACTATATCCGTGGTAAAAAACTGGTTGAAGGAATTTCTGATATAGTATTCAATAAGGATAAGGTTTGTTCAGCATGTCAAATGGGTAAACAAACTAAGTCAACCTTTAAGAGTAAGGGACACATTCAGTCTAACCGATGCTTAGATCTCCTACACATGGATTTATTTGGACCGATTAGGGTCGTCAGCCTAGGTGACATACTCTACACTATAGTAGTTGTTGATGATTATTCTAGGTATACATGGGTAATATTTTTGGCATCCAAACGTGAAACCGCATCAAATTTAATTACACTGCTTAAACGTTTACAAAATGAAAAATCAACACGCATCAACAGCATTAGGAGTGATAGAGGAACTGAATTTACAAGTAGTACTCTAAATGCATTCCTTGATGAATCCGGTATTAGACACGAGTTGTTTAGTGCTAGGACTCCTCAACAGAACGGCCTGGCCGAGAGAAGAAACCGAACTCTAAAGGAAGCCGCAAGGTCCAAGATAGCCGATTCGGGTGTTGCTCAAAAAATTTTTGGCTGAAGCAATCAGTACTGCATGTTACACACAAAACCGGTCTTTGATCAACAATTTTCACAACAAAACACCGTAAGAAGTATACTTTAATAGGATTCTCAACATTAGGTATCTTAAAATTTTCGGTTGTAAATGTTACATTCATATAAATGACAAAAATTACATATCTGCCTTTGATGCAAAATCCGATATTGAGATCATGTTAGGTTACTCAGCAGTTAGTAAAACATATAGAGTGTATAACACTAGAACTTTGACCGTGGAGGAATCTCTTCATGTTGTATTCGATGAATCGGTTGAAAGGAACACTGCATCATCCTTTGATCTACACAACAGATTGGAAACAACAATATCCACTCTGATAGTGAAGATGAGGTTCCGGTTTTCAGACAGGTTTGTCCATGACCAAATGGGTGATGATGAAACACAGCCGGATCAAGCTGTCACACAGCAGGAAGCTGACACCTCGGTTCAAACTAAGGAAATCGGTCGGTCTGACATCATTGTTCAGCCTACCGATATGTCTAGCCTTAATCAAGTAAATAGTGATTTGGTAGACACTCCTGAACCGATTCTCAAAAGGCACACTAATCATCCTCCTGTGCTAATTATAGGTGATCCTTCAAAACCCGTTCGAACTAGGCGACAAATTCTGGAGGAATACTTTAATTCCGCTTTCATATCCCAGATTGAGCCGAAAAGGGTGGATGAAGCATTGTCAGATCCGGATTGGATCTTGGGAATGCAAGAAAAGTTAAACCAGTTTGAGAATAATAAAGTCTGGTACATAGTTCCTATACCGAAAGATCAACTAGTCATAGGAACAAGATGGGTATTTAGAAATAAACTCAATAAAGACGGTTTGGTCACGAGGAACAAAGCTAAATTAGTGGCACAAGGATACTAACAGGAAGAAAGTATTGATTTTGAAGAATCATTTGCCCCTGTAGCTAGGATTGAAGCTATTAGGATTTTTCTAGCCTTTGCTGCTTTCAAAAACTTTAAGGTTTTCAAATGGATGTTAAAAGTGCATTTTTGAATGGTGACCTACGTGAGGAAGTATATGTTGAGCAACCACCCGAATTTAAAAATGATGACCTACCTAATCATGTATATCGCTTAAACAAAGCACTGTACGGTTTAAAATAAGCTCCTAGAGCTTGGTATGATACACTAACCGCGTTTCTGTTAAAACATGACTTCACCATAGGTTCAGAGGATAAAACCCTATTTAAATTTGAGAAAAAGGAGCACATCCTACTTGTTCAAATATATGTGGACGACATCATTTTCGGATCCACCGATCCTAAGTTATGTGATAAATTCTCAACCTTGATGACTAACAAATTTGAAATGAGTATGATGAGAGAGTTAAGCTTCTTCCTAGGCCTTCAGGTTAAGCAACTCGAAGGAGGAACTTTCATCAGTCAACACAAATACACAAAGGAACTTCTAAAGAAATTTGGGATGGACACATGCTCCTCCGCGGCTACTCCAATGAGTTCATCAATCAAATTGGACAAGGATGATGACGGTCAGGCAGTAGACCTGACAGCCTACCAAGGAATCATCGGTTCTCTCTTATACCTAATAGCAAGTAGACCGGATATACTATTTGCGGTTGGAGTGTGTGGAAGATTCCAGGCTAATCCAAAACAGTCTCACTACACAGCCGCAAAGCGAATCTTGAAATACCTAAAGGGAACCCCTGAAGTCAGTCTGTGGTATCCAAATGACTCATCCTTCAACCTCACAAGTTACTCGGATGCAGATTATGCAGGTTGCAAAGTTGACAGAAAAAGTACCAGCGGAACATGCCAATTCCTAGGTGATCGGCTTGTTTCATGGCACAGAAAGAAGCAAACATCGGTTGCCACGTCAACCGCAGAAGCTGAATATCTGGCAGCTAGAAGTTGCTGTTCACAACTCCTGTGGATCCAACAACAACTAAAGGATTTCGGTATCACCTTCGAAGAGTCTCCGATATTCTGTGATAACACAAATGCCATAGCAATCACATACAATCCGGTCTTACACTCTAGAACCAAGCACATCGACATAAGACACCACTTCATTCGAGAACATGTTATGCTCAAACATATCCGGCTGGAATACGTATCAACAGAGCAACAAGTAGCCGATATCTTCACAAAGCCCTACAGGAAGCTAAGTTTTCTTACTTCAGAAACATACTCGGTTTAACCGATATTAATCAGCTCATCTCTTAAAATGTCTAAAAGGAAAATCAATTCGAACAGACAAAACCGGTAGTTCCTCCTAAACTGTTGGAAACCGAATTCACCAAGGTACCTATTGAAGAACCATTTTGTCTATCGGTTACAGTAAACCGACCAGTTACTTAGTGCTTACACTAAATAACAGCATCAGGACCAATGACTGAAAACCGACCGGTTTGGAAATAGTTTACTCCGGATTATTTGGCTTCCGAACAAAAATGGAATAATTATCTGTGTTTCAATTTATCTGTTCTGAAAAGATACATTTTCAAAGCAAAATGGTCATACCTCAAAAGACGTGAAGATATGATATCTTTCACCGTCCAAGCCTATGACTCACATCCTAGGTTGTAGACATGCTTATTTCATGCAATATGTTTTATCCTATGGTTAATAGATCCGATCACCTGCTACACACTGGATAATACTATCATCCCTCCACTAATATATAAGTTAGGTAAACATCAGACAAAACATTCACAAGCATCAGATTATCCTCTCACTAAGACAAAAATGTCTCAGTTTCCAAACATTCTCCAAGTTGATTTCGACTTAGCTCAAAGTACAAAGCATTATGAAATCTTAAAAATGATCAAGTCGCTTGAAGACACCGGTCTAAAATCCTTTCTAGATGACAAACATGTCATCTTCCCTGAAACCGTCCTGGAGTTCTTCTATAACGCTAGGGTTTTCCGAGGTACCCTCACTTCGACACCCTCATTCAATCTATGGTCGGAGGGACCGTGTTTGATTTCTCGGAGAGTGACTTCGCCAGATGCTTCGATCTTCCGAAGTAAGGGCTCACCGACTTAAACGTTCCGGCCGAGCTAAAGGCCGAAATTTCCTTGAGCTTCTCTCGGTCTAATCATCCGGTCAGTGACCACGGTGCTAGGTCATCATTGAGGGCTGAATACTAGCTTCTCAATGATATCATCGGTCGGGGCATCCTAGGTAAGGATGTGACCAACACCTACTGTGCTACAACTTTCAATATGATGACCGCTATCACAACAGATACGCCGGTCAACTGGTCTAGGGTGTTATTCGATGTCCTGATCTGGATGATCACCATTCGCCAAACCGGCCTCATTCCCCAGATCAGCGGCCTACTTTTGGAACTCGGGGTTCCACACTGTCCAGGCGAAGGACTGAATCAGGCCCAGGTCATAACCAAGGAAGTTGCCGACTCATTCTATGAGTGGTTCGAGAAGACCTGGAAAAGGAAGAACCGACACCTCAACTCCTCCGGCAATTAAGTTACTCCTTCCCACAACCGGTCATTTTGCTGTACGTATCGGTTGTATTGTCATCCTACTCCGTTATGATCTTTTCGGTTAATCTATGTGTTTCTTTCGGTTTGTTATAACTCCACTCTCATTAATGAAAAGTAACTTTCAATTTCCATCTACATGGGAAATTACACAAACTTAGTTACTTTCTAACTAGATTCTCCACCTCGAGCTCCGCAACCGGTCAAAATTAACTCCTTCCCAAGGAGTTTTGGAAACATAAATATTCCAAATACTAATAAGACAAAACGGAATATCAACATTAAATGCCCATATTCTCCCTCCAATCTCAAATCTATATAAGGAACCCCCTTCATCCAATGAGCATACCTCCAAACAACTTTTAATTTCTTAAACTCTCTCTTAGATTTGAAAGAATGTCTAACCGTACACTAAGAAATTATCTATGCATCGATTTCAACTCCGTCCTCCAGATTGAGGATATTGAAGTAAAGGAACTCCTCTTCGAATCCCTCATCGACACCGGCCTTAGTGTCTTTCTTGGAGAAGACAAACCCGTCTTCATTCCAGAGGTAATGGAATTCTTCAATAATGCAGCCATATCCGGTGATGCCATTATTTCCATTGTGAAAAATCGCCACTTTGTTCTTCGTGAAAGCGAATTCTCCCGGATGTTCAATCTGCCCACTGAAGGGTTCTCCGATTTCCCATCAACTGGTCATCGGTTATCTTCAATAACCCGAAGACAATGGTCGAGACAAAGAAAGGTTTCGGATATGCCCCCCACATTAGCCGGTTCCTTCGTACACACCATCCAAATCTTGGACCGGGTACCCCGGTGTGCTTCTCAAGTGTTCTCCACGAGGAAATGGTGGAGGACAGACTCTCTAAAATGATCGTTACATAATTTATAATTATGTTATCTTATGTACTGTAAACCGATCGTGTATCGGTATCTATTATGTCCTTTCTTTTTAATCAAACGATTATTTAAACCAATGAGTTCAAAATTCGGTAAAATCAAAATTCGGTTCCGAATCGCAAAATTAATAATCGGTCTAAAAGTTCAACCGGTTAATCGTAAACCGAGTCATTACCGGTTAAATAGCCGTCTCATGAACAGAACGGTTACATTGAATAACCGTTTCATCGCCGGTTAAATAACCGCATCAAAAGCCCGCTCAAACTTCCCGCCTATCGTTTGCCGCCCAAATCCTTTTGGAGGGAAAATTCCCGCCCAAACTTGATGTGACAGTTCGCGGCGATTGAAATTCCAACCCGCGACTATAAATATGGTCCTTAGCCATTTTATTTCTTTCTTACGCGAAACGGCTTTCTCTCTAGCTTTCAAATCTCTCAAAACTATCAACCTCTCGATCTCCTGGTCTCTTCAACCTACAATGGGTCGTGAATCTGTGCTTTTCAATCACATCGTCCAGGTCGACTTCGATGAAATTCGGGCAAATGGATCGGCGGAAGCAAAACAGGTGTTAACCCAAATCTTTGAGTCCGGTCTTGAACACTTCTTGAACGGACCGTTCATCTTGTATCAAGAGGCGGTTACCGAGTTCTTTCAAACCGCCGCATTCACCGAATGGACGATAACCGCAACAGTAGGCGGAAAACCGTTCAAACTCACCAAGAAGACGGTTGCTGAGGTACTCCATCTACCAACCGAGGGTAGCGACTTCTCGGTGGTTACAAACGAGGTTACATTCCAAGCGGTTTGCCGGGATGTTTCGGATACTGCGGTACCAATAGCAGTATCCAGTAAGAAAACCTCACTCAAACCGGAACTTAGACCGCTATGCGAAATTCTATCTAAGTCGGTTCAAGCACGGGGAGGCAACTATGATAGCCTCACCCGAATGAAGATCGATATGATTGCCGGTTTAGTCAACGACACTAAAGTTAACTGGGCAAAAGTAATCTTCTCCAACTTATGTGAGATGGTGGATCCGACATCCAAACGGTCATGGGGATATGCCGTCCCACTCGGCAAGCTGATGCGTCATTTCAACGCTGACACCGGCCCCGGTGTTTTTCTTCCGCCCAGCAAAATCATAAAATCCCATCAATTTATTAAACCGGAGGAGAAACAGGGCAAAAAGAAGGTCTCCAGCAATACGAGCGGCCGAAAGAAGTCACAAACTAGAAAGAAAAAGGCTCCGGCCAAAGAAAAATCTGGAAGCAAAGCGGATTAGCAACCGACCGGATCGGCTAATCCACAGTCCGACACCATCCATGCGGAAAATTCGGCCTCTAGCTCTAGCCGGACTATTTCACACCACACCGAGGAGAATCAAACTCGCAAAGGGAAAGAGCTAGTGGTCGAAGAACAATCGGTCAGAACTGACAATGTTGAATCCGGTCCAACTGGTCAACCGGAAACCACGGATGAAAGCATTCGGCAAATGGGCGAGGACCTCGTCAAACAAATCATGAATGAAATTCACATTCAGGCTCACGCTGCAAGCGACGTCTATTTTCAATGGGCCCTGAACCGGCAGGATATCTTCTACACCAACATGCTACCAGAACATCCCGCTGACCGAAGATACGAAAAACTGGTTGAGATTAAACGGAAGTCATCAACCTCACAAAGGCTCAGAGCGTCTTGACCGCTCTTCGAAGAAGTAGGATAGTCGAACCGCATGCCCGGTTACAAGGGTTCACCGAACATATCCAACTTCTTCGAGAAAAGCACATCCCTGAGACAGCGGAATCTCAGTTCGAGCTCTTGGTGTTGGATATGCTAGCGGTCAAACAACGGGAATTGACCGATGAGATGGCACGGTTGGAAGCGGAACCCGAGCACCAGGAGGCGTCGCACTTCTCCAGATCTCCACTGGAGGATGATGGTGGTCCGAATCCGGCTGAAACCGAGCATATCTCCCTTAAACAGGAACCCGTAATCAACGATACCGAACTCGGGACGGGTACACCTCCCACTGATCAACACGTATCTCTTCAAACCGATAATGAATCGGTAGCGGATGTAACAGAAGACAGAGTAAAGGATCTAATCGAGGAATTTGTCAATGCCGCCATTCTACCGTGGCAAAAGTAGATAAAAGAAACCGCGACTAAATTCATCGAGATGATTGAGTCCACGAACAAACAGCTGGAAACCGCGGTTGGACGGATCACGTCCGTTGAAGACGAATACGGCCTTACCGACTTTTGTTCAGTGACACAACTGACAGAACTAAGGCATTGGAGTCCGTAACTAAGAAATTGGAGACCGATCTCGCTCTTACCAGCCAAAAGGTCGGTTTGGCAAAACTGAACCTCATAACAACCGATCAAAGGCTGAAAAAGATTGATGGGGATCTGGCTCAATCCGGTGTCCAGGCTGGTTCTATACTTGAGAGAGTGGCAATGCTTGAGGAGAAGCATGCCAAGACCGATGCCGATCTAAAGGCGGTTACCGAACAGCTGGCGGAGATGATAGCGGCAAAGCTGGCAGCCGACAAAGCACTTGAGGAAGCAAATGCGCTCGCGGCTTAGAAGATTCAAGATGCCTTAGACGAGCAAGCCCGGCTTCAAAAGGAAACGGAAGAGGCGGATGCGAACCTGGCCGGACATATGCAAACAATAGAAAACATTGCACCGGCCATAGCGATTCAGCAAAATGAAGATGCGGCTCGACTAATCGGCCAACAGTCAGCATACAATGAGTTCGCCGAGGCTCATAAGAAGTCCAAAGTTGTTGCTTTCCCTTCCGGACCGACTACAAGAAAAAGAAAGGCTCCTACCAAGAGGGCGGCAATTTCAAAGCTATTGGACACCATTGCTGAAGCGGTTGTTGATCCTCCAATCAACCCGGTTTCACAAGAAAATGACGATCTCGAGGAAGAAACCGTACCGCTGACCAAAAGACCGCGAGGTCTTGAAGCGATTCCACTTAGATCGTTTGCTCCACCAGCTTCACCTTTCACCGGTACTTCAGGCGGTCAAGGATCCTCCTCCAGGCCTGCTCCAGCGGTTAAGGGAATGGCAACTGAAAAATGATGGAAAAATACTTGCCCAAGAAAAAGAAATAGAAGCTTTCTTTCATTATATGCTTTTCCTATGTTTAACTTAGTATAATTTTATATATATATCAAGTATTTTTGGAAACCGGTCTACATTTGCATTCTTACATGGTTTTGAATATTTTAAATAAAATAATCAAAAAGGGAGAAATTGATAAGATAAAATATAAATTTTTTCTCTAAACTTTATAAAAATATAAAAAAATTTCTCAAAACTTTATAAAATTTTTCAAAACTTTTCAAAAAATTCTTCTAAGTCATTTTCCAAAAATCCGGCCAAATAAACTTTTAAAACAACCGGCCTACATTTTAATCCTTACATGGTTTTGAATATTTTAAGTAAAATAATCAAAAAGGGAGAAATTGTTAGATAAAATTAGACCGGTTAAATAGAACTTAACAAAAACAAACTTCTTGTGCAGGCACGGTTAAAGAATCCAACCGGTCAAATAATTCAACCGGTCAAGCAACCCAACCGATCAAGAACCTAACCGATCAAGAAGACAAGACCGGTCAGATAAGAAGGCCAAACAAAATCGTTGGACATTCGGTTAACCTGAAGCTATGAAAACCGGAAGTCATCCAGCTAACCTAAACAACCGACCGGTGCAAATAGATACTTTGAGTATCTGTTGAAGATGATACCAAATGACAGATCTTAGTATTACCATATTCATACAAGTCTGAGGACAATATGCAGACTGCAGAAGACCGTCCGACAGGATCTTTCCACTCCTGGATAAATCAGAGACGCAATCCTCCAGGTACAGGTAACTGTCCAACCGACAATTGCCATACTAAGTAAAAGACAAACCTAGCCGGTTTGACCTATACACTGGAAGTCTAGACCGCCAAGTCTGAATCACTGAAGCTCTGCTCAACCAATCAGATTCAAGGTGATGAAATGTGACCGTTGGCACATTTCACCTATAAAAGAAGAAGTTGAAGAGGAATAAATGCAGTCCTAGAAAAAGAGTTTGAGCAACAAGTTACAAGAGTGACTAAGTTCCACCAACCACAAGTTTTAAGAGTTATTACAAGTTTATCTCTCTAAGGTCAAAAAGAGCTCAAGTGTTTATTTGAAGTAAGATTATAATTTCGGTTAAAATTGTACGGGTGTTATCGAGCAGAAAATAAGTCTCGATCGGATTGTGTTTGTGTATTCATTAATGAATATCCTTCTCGCGGTTTCAAGAGGAAGGGGTGACGTAGGAGTTTTATCTCCGAACATCCATAAAAACTTGTCTTGTTATTTACTTTCTACCGGCCTTACACTCTAACCGACTCTACCTAAACTAACTTACTGAATCCCAAACCGACCCACCATACTCCAAACCGTCCTCATCCAAATCCGGTTCTGTCCATCCTTTGTGTGTGCTGCTTTAACCTGAAACAAACCACTTCCGCACTTGAACTCGGTTCAAGGGTTTGTGACAGTTTGTGTAGTATTGAAACCCCGGTGTTAATCTCTAACCGGATTAATCACCAACAGTTGAGTGAAAGTGCTAACCGGCCGGACCCCGGTTCCCCATCCGCGATCTAGATCCTAACAAAATGTGATAAATAATGTTGGCGAAAAAACAATTAAAGGTATTGGAGCTGAAGTCGTTGCCCTTGGTCTTTGTGATGGTGAGGTCATTGATGTCGGTTCATTCGCTTGGGAAGATGAGAAGGCTCATTGATGTGGAGAATCTGCACCAAAGAAATGAGTCAAAAGGGAAGTTCCCAAGGAGGTTTTCAATGGTCTCCTCATTTCCCAAGCAAATGGACAATTAGGATTCAGGATGCTCATGTACTTTTTGATCCGATCACGGGTATTGAGTTTCTCGCGGAAGGCGAGTCATAAAATGAATTGGTATTTGGGGATCACTTTAGTAGACCACACTAAGTGAGAACATTGGACAACATTCTCATTATCACGAACACAATCTCAAGAAGACCCTCAATCGAACCTATCATTATTCTCGACACTCCAAACACGAGCATCCTCATGGTTATTCAGATCATATGATGTAAGTGCGTCAAGAATTCTCGCACCTTCTGAAATAGACCTAAGAAAGTCGTTCCAATAGCAGCTCTTGACTTGTTGAACTGTGGCCAATTGACATTTCTACCCGATTTGAGTGATAGAGAAGTCACTGTTATGAATGATGGGTTTGTTTTCGAATTAGACGTCATGCCAGAATAGACTGTCATTACCTTTTCTAATTTGAATGTTGATCATGCCAGATGGAAAAAAAGGGAGTGCGGGAAGATGGTGGAGTGTCAAAATATGAGGTCATCAACCCATTCTATTTTGAATTTGTTGTTCGAATAAGAAGCGATGGATCAGGTAGAAAATGGATAACGATCACCTATGGATAACATAATACAATCCACCGATATTAGAACCCTTTATCCTGAAATTAAAAAAATGAATTGTCAATATAACCCCCAGAAAACCCTTTGGGCCTAGAGAAGCTCGAGTTTCGAGAATTTCAACCTCGATTTGTTTGTTAGGAATCTGTTTAAAATAAAATATTATTTTAAACAATTTCTAACAACTTTTAAAATTAATTATAAAAATAATTAATTTGGGTTCAAGTTTAAATCATCTTTAGATTTTTATAATCAAATTAAGATTTAATTGTTTGAAAATATGTGTTTAAATTAATTTAAATTAATTAATTTAAAAATTATTTATTTGAAACAGAGTCATCAATTGATTTTTGAAATATAATAAAATTTGTACGTGTACAAACGTATTTTTCTCTAAAAATTCGTTTTAGTTCGAAATTTGGTGATACTCGGGAAAGGGTTTTCGCGCTTCATCCTCCGTACCCGTTTTAAAAACGGTCTCTACTTTATAAAATCTTGGTTTTTAAAAATCGATTGTATAATGTTTTAGTTTTAACCGGTTATTTTTCCGGTCCTAGACATGTATAGATTTTTGCATATTTAAAAAATTGTAACAACAATTATTTAAGTGCTGATACTAGTTGGTGATGATGACTAGAGAGGAAAATATTGAAAAATATGAGTATTTAATGGAATTAAAGTTCAAATATAAATCTCAAACAAGCCTAAGATCAAAATATTTATGTAGAAATATCCTAAAATATTTTGAAATTATTTTATAATTTTTGGGATTTTTAGAAAATTGTTTGGGGTTCAAAATTAAAAAATAATTTTGGAATTTGAAAATTGGAACCAAACAGACCTTAGGACCGGTGTTGTAGGTCCTGGGTTCATTTTTATCAATCGGGACTAAAATCCCTTGGTCCCTATCGAGAACCCCTCGATACGGGTTCAGGATCCTCGGTCGGGGTGCTAAGGCATCTTGGTCCTAGGCTAGAATTCTCGTTTGGACGCCTCGGTCTTGGGTGGAGGTCATCGGTTCTAGGTTCAAGAGTTCTCGATTAGGTGCGAGACTCATCGGTCATATGTTTGATTTCTCGGTCGGATATAAAAATCATCGATCGAACATCTCGATCCTAGATGAAGAACATCGGTCGGACATCTTGGTCCTAAATAAAGAACATCTGTCGGACCTCTCGGTCCTGGCTGAAAAGACTCGGTCGGATCTCTCGCTCCTAACTAAAATTTGTCGGTACTCAAGAACATCAAAATTTCAAGTTTTTCAATTTTAATGGAGGCTTGGATCCTTTAATCCAAGAGATTGGGTAGCTTCACAAAGCTCCCAAGAACATTAAAATTATCATCCCAAGGTATCATTCGACATAGGTGATGATCATTTTTATCGAAACAGTTTATGGCCAAAAATCGGGTTTTTAGTTTTAAATTTGTAATGAAGTGTAAGGAGTCTTCCAATAGGTTCCTTATACTTCAGACTATTGATTCATACCAAAACATGAACACTAAATGTTCATTTAAACAAATTCAATAACTTAAAATTTTCATTTATATTGAAAATTTTGATTTGATCAAACATTACCAAGATGGATCAAACATGATCCAAAAATAATAGCCCAACATCATAAACATGTTCGGAAGCTTTTTAAGCTGCTGTTCTTGAGTATTAGCCAAAAAATAGAAAATCCGTTTTACAAATTTTCCAAATTCAAATTTGGGTTTTTTTGTTTAAGATTGTTTGATCGATATTGACTTACACAGAATGCTCATAAATGATCTATGATCATTTTTCAATCATAAAATCCAACTAGACAACATACAAACTTATGAAAACTGAAATATAAAACTTTCAATTTTAAACTAGAAGTATGAATTAAAAGGTGATTGGAAACATACCAAGTGTTGGAGAACGCTTTTTAGACCTTAAGGAAGCTTTTTTGGATGCATAAATCCAAGCATTAAGGTTTTATACGAAGATTTTCCAAAACCTTGAGCTTTAATGACGGATTTTATGTAAATCTCAATTTGAGGCATGAGATCATATCTATTGGCTTTGGAATTGTTAAGTGGTAGCCTCCTGAAGTCGGTTCAGGGAGCAAATAGACACGATTTAGTCAAAGTCATTAATTATATTTTGGTTGTTCTTTCGGCCAATTAATGGAATAGGCATCATTGATGCCTATAAATGCAGGGGAAATGGTCACCATTGTAGGGTGATCATTTTACGTTTTAAATTAGTCGAAATAGTGGACTATCGGGAGAGTTCCATCTTTAAAAAAATCAAAGATGGTTGTGGATGGTTATCCAACTAGCATCGCGACGAAGATGATGATCGGGGAACATAACGACGTCGTTTAGGGCGAAAACGCGGACACAAAGCATTATGTTGGCATTCCGTCATCGCACCATTGGTTTCGACTGTTTCTTCGCATTTCAGCTAAAGGAGCGTTAGCTGATCCTGTGTGGTGCGGACGCATGCTTCTTCTTCTGCAGCGGGCTACGTGGGCGATTTCCTTAAGCTTTGGATGAAAATTCAACGTCCATCCAAAGGTCGCGATTGCCCGTAGCGATTTCTTTGTATTTCGGCTATACTCGATTACAAATATTATTTTTTATTTAAAGCCTTAAAGGTTTTTTTGAAATTGATTTTTCTTTCACATTTTATGTTTTATTTTTCAATCTTTAATATACACAAAATTAAAGTAAATATGACAAATATTTTGCCAATTTTGTTTTTTTTGGTTAAATAAACAATTTTGGGGGGGAAAATGGGTACCACATTTCATCCTAAACTATTTATTTTAATTGCTTTGATGTTTCTAAAATTATTTTAAGATAAAATGAAGACAAAATGTATCCCAAATAATTTTATTTATTTTATTTGGCCCTTATCTTTAATTATTTAGGTTTTAATTATCACAATAATTAATCTAATTAATTGTTTAATTAGGCTTTAGATTTGGGTTAATTATTTTGATTTTATTTATTCAAAATAATCAAAATAATTATTTTCAAATTTATAAATTGGCTATGTAGATTTTTAGTGCTTACATCTAATTTTCATCACGATGTGTCTGATAAGGAATTGCTTAATTATAATCTAGATTATGATGTCCATGAGAATATCTTAATTGAATTCTCGATACATAATATAACGTTGAATGAATAGATATTTCCGTTGAGAAGGTCATTGAATTGAAGACTACAATGTGACCCAATGTGCACGAGTTCTCACTCTTTCTATAATACTTTCCATCCAAGCCTTTCTTCATCGAGCAACTATCAACGTTGTCAGCTGAAGAAGCTATTGAACTACCGCATGGTAGTATATACAAGATGAAATTTGATTAAATTTTATTAATGATTGAAAAAATTATTGTATAAAATGCTTATGGAATCAATGATGGTGTGAAGAGATATGACATTAAGTCAATATTTGGAACTCTTTGTTGTGGCATGTATTGTCTTAGTGAGACTATAATTCGAATGATTGATTAGTGAATTGTAAGAGATTAATATTGATATTCGTGTGGTTGGAAGCATAATAGGAGCTTCTCGTGGGATTTTTGTGTCATTATGGAATATAGATACATTATGGTAAGTCGTTGTCGTATTTGTCATAAAAAGTTGAAATCAGCGACTCACTTACTTTTGCATTGTCAATGGTCACTAATATCTTGAGTATGATCAAATATTAATGGTTTATATTTTATTAAATTATGACTTACATAAATATTTTGTATATTTAAAAAAAAATATATGATGTAATAAAATATAGTAAAATTGAGATTAAGATATCAATACTAGTTTCGATTACAAAATAATAATAATAATAATAATTTCTCTATAATAAATTCAAACACTGTCATTGAAAATGAAAATGTGAATACTTATATCAATCATACTTATTATTATTCCTCACATATATCATTCCTATATATATTCACATTCTCTTATTTCAACCCAGCGCCTCCTAAGTTTCTCATTCCTTTATATGAACCAAACACCACTTGAGTTTGAACAATAAACTTGTTTAGTTTGACAATTAATGATAAAGTAAGTTGGTTTGGGTAAGTGAACTTCAAAGTTATATTGGAAACTTCGTGATCCAAGATTGATTTGATGAGTTGATATAATTGTGCATATACACTTGAGTTGTTAGATAAGGGTTCTTAAATGAACATCACATTGAAATTCTATCTATTGGAATTGAAAATTTGTTTTTTCAATTATTATGAAACTTTTCTTCAGCTCTTCCCTCTTCATCTTTCTATTCTCCGCACCACTTCTCTCTCGTTTATGGACTAATTTATACATATGAATTATACAAGTATAGAAAAAGAAAATAAATAGTGAGACGTAAATATTATAATGACATGAAATTTGTTTATTTTAATTATAAAATGTTCGGTAAGTCGTTGTCGTATTTGTCATAAAAAGTTGAAATTAGAGATTCACGTACTTTTACATTGTCAATGGTCACTAATATCTGGAGTATGATCAAATATTAAGTGTTTGTATTTTATTAAATTATGACACACATAAATATTTTGTATATTTTAAAACAAATAATATTTTATATTTTTAAATAAATAATATATAGTAAAATTGATATTGAGATATTAATACTAGTTTTCGATTACGAAATAATAATAATAATTTCTCTCTAATAAATCCAAACATTGTCAATGAAAATGTGAATAATTATGGACTAATTTATACATATGAATTATATAAGTATAGAAAAAGAAAATAAATAGTACTGAGGCGTAAATATTTTAATGACATGAAATTTGTTTATTTTTAATTATAAAATGTTCGGTAAGAAAGTTTTTTGTGTAATGATGTCTGAAACCGTTAGAAATTCCAATTAGCTTCAATAACTAATTTCGAGTATTGGACTTATTAAAATACTAAAAAGGAATGAACAAAATCAAGTGTCCAAATCATAACATTTTTTTTTCACTCACCACCCACATTTGGTTAGAAAAGAGAAGTACCATAGAAGGGTATCTTGGCTAGGGCTGCAAATGAGCCGAGTCGAGCTCGAACTTGGTGGAGCTCGAGCTCGACTCGATTAAGTATTTATTAGCTCGACTCGAACTCGAGCTCGAACGAGTTTATAAATTTGAGCTCGAACTCGACTCGACTATTTACCTATAAGCTCGACTTGACTCGAAAAGCTCGAACTTAAACTCGAACTCGAACTCAAACTCGAGCTCAAACTCAAGCTCGAGAACGAACTCAAGCTCGAACTTAAACAAAAATTTATTTTTAAAATAAAATATCAAATTTTCATACATATTCAACATTTAAAACATAATATTTTAAAATAAAAATATGAAACAATTGTAACTATTTAAAATTCCAAAAACATGATAATCCAAAAGGTATCAAACCATCATTACTAATCAAATTCAAAAATATAAAATTCCAAAATCAAATACAAAACTGTATAAATTGTTTGAATATTCAATATATTAATATTTTTTAGGTCACGTTCTTCGAGCATAACACAAGTACTATCTGCATTTAATAATATGAAATATTTAAATTTAAAATAATTAATATAAAAAATACATGTTAAAGAAAATAACTAAAATTTAACTTACTTTAAGAGTAGATACAACAAAAACAAATTCAATTTGTTTTCTATTAAATATTATTATATATATATTTAAATTATTTAGCTACAAATATAACAAAATTTTATAAACTTATTTATAGTAAAAAAAATATTAATTAATTTATATATTATAATATATTATTAATCTTGTTAATTCATTTTTTCTCTCAACATATTATATATAATATATACTAACCTTTTTTTATCTCTTCATAATATATACAAAATATATATTAACATTTTTTATCTTTTATTATATATAATATATTAATTTTTTTTTATCTCTTTTAATATATATATATATATATATATATATATAATATTTTCTACCCTTTTTTCTATCATCAATATAACCCTAATATAAATTGTAAACCATTATATATATTATATAATAGTTTTTTTTCTATATTTATCCAACACTTTGATGCCCTTAAACTTATTTTGTTCTTAACTAATTGATCAATATATATAATAGTGTTTTTCTATATAGATCTATTGACTATCTATATAAACACAAATTTCTCATAATACAAAAAAAAAATCAAGGTTATTTAAATGTAAGAGCAATAGATATAGTAGAAATGAAAAATATTTTAATTTACCTGATGAATGAGAGCTGATGAATGAGAGAAATAACATAGATGAGAGATAACATAAAAAAAATATTAACCTATTATGAATGAATGAAAGTAATGATGAAGACAAAAGAAGAAGAAAAAATTGTAAAGACAGAGGAGGAAGAAGAAAAAAAAAAGAAATGGTGAAGACTAAAGAAAGAAGAAGAAGAACAAATGGTGAAGACAGAAGAAAGAAGAAGAAAAAGAGATGAAGAGTCACTTAGTATTAATACATTAGAAAATAGGGTTTTGTTTTATGACAATAGAATGTAATAATGTGGATTGTGGTGGGCCTTCTATATGGGCTTTGAAAAGAGAAAGAAAAGAATTAAAATATTGTTTTAAATTTTAAGTTTTAATATTAAATAAATATATTATATATTATCAGGCTCGAAAAAGCTCGACAAGCCATCGAGCAAGCATTATATGAGCTCGAGCTCGGCTCAAATATTAAACGAGCCGACTCGAGCTCGACTCGAACTCGATCAAAGTTAAGCTCAAGCCGAGCTTTGACCGAGCAGCTCGCGAGCCGCTCACGAACGGCTTGACTCATTTGCAGCCCTAATATTCGCATCCAAAACATCACAAATTTTAATATACAAGAATGAAAGCCTTTGATTGAAGATGATTCATAACAAATATGAAAAATATTTGTCCTGAGTTGTTCTTCAAACCAGGACAAAGCACAAATGGGTATGGGGTATGAAAATAGATAGATCTTACTGGGAAAAATTAGTTAAAAATAATGCTCAATTCCAAGGGCTAACGTACTAACATATCACTTTCTTCTCTGTCAATTTGCAACATTTTTATAAATAAATTTACAATGTACAATGTCTTTTGTGACATTTTCCCAAACGATTGAACATTTGCAAAGTCATTAGCACTTAAAGTCGCAACTATTAAACTGATAATGTTGTGATTACCCTTGATCAACCATATAAGTTCAAACTCCCGCCAGAAATTGAAGAAGTCTGTGTCAAAGCTTGGGATTTTGTCCTTGTTGGTCATTTTATGGGCAATACTAAGATCCCATTCAATGTTGTTAAAAATACTCTTTTGGAACTATGGGAGAAAGCTGGTCTTGAGAAGGTTACTGTTAATAATTTTGGGTTTTACTTTCTATCCTTCCGTAATGGCAATGAGTTGTTGGGAATCATTAGTGCTGAGTATACATTTATCAAAATCAAGAGATTCAAGATATATAAGTGGTGTGAAAAGCTCAACACAAATTGTAAACCTCCTGAGTTGGAGCAAATCTGGGTCAAACTCAAAAATATTCCTCCACACATTTGCAATCCTACAAGTCTTGCATATATTGCAAGCATGCTTGGGAAGCCTCTTATGTTTGACCCAGCAATGGAAGGATACAAACGGGCATCCATTTCCAAAGTAAGTGTTGAAATTCATCCAGGTAGCCATCTTCCCATGAAGCTTGAACTACAAGATAGGTTGGGTTCCTCTTATACCATTGGTGTGCAATACGAATGGAGGCCGAATCGCTGTATTAGGTGCAACACTTTTACCCACTCTATTAAGAACTGTCTTATCAATAATGCTTGTTCTCCAAACACTAGTAATCCTCCCAATTCTAGTGTTCCCACCCCAGAAGCTGGTCTAAACAATAGAAACGTTATTGCTGACCCTGAGTCTCTTGCTCATCAATCGGGGCAATGTGATAATACGAGTTGGTTTCTGAAATCTGGAAAGTTTGTTTGTCTTGATGTCAAGGCAATGGGTAATTTTAGGCAAAAAGGATCAGGGACATACAAATGGGTTGAGAAGCAGAAAAAGATTGTCAAACGGTTATGGCGTCGTAACAGAGTTAAGGGTAATGGTGATAATGTTTTTCAGGGTAAGAGTATGTTGGCTTTTTCCCCAAGTTACCATGGGAAGTGTAATGAGAGCTTGGAAGCTGACAATATGATGGCTAGAAATCTGTCTCATGAAAAGGTTTGCAATTTACCTATCCTACAGGAGGTTAAGAAAAGTCATGGGTTAAAAATGAAAAAGACGAGAAAGCTGAAACAGGTCTGGGTGCAGAAACGGGTTGGATTGCTGGATCAGAATCATAATCTTGGTGCTAGGCAGGAAATTGAACAATCTGTAATGTTATCCGCTCAGGGTCAAGACCTTGTCATCTCAGGTCAGGACTGTGTCATTGCTGGTCAGGACCGTGTCAGCCCAGGTTTGAACAATGTCATCTCTGATTAGGACCTCGTCATCCCAGGTCGGGATCGTATCATTGCTGATCAAGAATGTGTCAATCCAGGAACTCACATTGATCCAATCTTGAAAACGGTAATCAAAACCTTAATACAGTTCTAAGTCATGGTTGCGGTCAGGATATTCAAAGGTTCGAGGAATGTGTTGATCATCGACTTGGAGTGCTTGGTTGGGTTGGAAATAATATTGGGGGATATCAGAGTGTACATTCTAGTGATGATAAACAAATCTGTAGAGTTGGGCTTCAACATGTACTGGGTAATAATAAAATTACTGATGAAGGTCATACTGTAGATTTAGTAGGGCTTGAGTCGGGTCGGTATAAAACGTTAATATCTGGGTTGGCTGTATCTGTTGCAAGTCTGGCTGGGTTTTCAGTTCCAACAGAGTTTGATTATGCAGGGTTTGAGGAGGGGTTATCCTTGGCAAAACAATCTGCGATGGTTGTTTCTGGTTTGGCAGCCCCTGTGGTTGGGTTGGCTGGTCTTTCTTGTTCAGTTGTTGCTGGATTTAATGGGTCTAATGAGTCTAATGGTTTTGATAAGTTTAGTAGGTCTGTTGGGTCATCATTAGCTGATTCTGGGTTGGTCACTTATGAGGCTGCTTTGGTCGGTTGGGAAAGTTCAAGTATAGTGATGCTTATGGGTTTGGGTGATATTCGTTCTGTATTAGCAGGGATCTGTGACACTGATATTGAAGCTAATCAATCGTTGGCAATCGAGGACAGCCAAGATAGTGATGCTTATGGGTTTTCAGAAAATGATAGCAGCGTTGGAAAGGATTATGAAATGGCTAGGAAGCTTGTTAACCATGATGACAATAAAATTCATGAATCCAACTTGCAAATTACTTTATGAATATTATGACATGGAATATACGGGGCCTTAACGATCCCATCAAAAGCAAGGAAATTTTTAAGATTATTGATAATCAAAAGCTTACTATTTTGGGAATTCTTGAAACCAAGGTGAAGGATCGCAATGTTGATAGAATCAAAAGCCTTTGTATGGACAGTAAATGAGACTTGTTACATAACTCTAACAATAAAACCGGTAGGATTTGGGTTGCTTGGAATGTTGAAGTGGTTGATGTCAAAATGCTCTATACTTCTGATCAGGTTATTATGGTTGAAGCTAAAAGCAAGCTTGACGACAATTCTTTTCGGTTAGCTATTGTTTACGGTAGTAATTCGGGCACAGATTGAAGAATGTTATGGAGATGTCTAAAAGATAGAATTGATGATGAGGACCCATGGGCTGTTTTGGGGGATTTTAATGTTACTAGGGCTAAAAATGAGAGAAGTCCCAATTCTGATTTCACTCATGACATGATTGAATTTAAGGATTGCATTCGTGACATTGGCTGTGTTGAGCCAACCAATTCTGGAAACTTCTTTACTTGGTCCTCGATGAGAGGTGATGATCATATCAGAAGGAGCAGAATCGATAGGGGTCTTATCAATGCGAGTTGGGCTGCCAAATACCCGATGAGTCATATCCATGTCTTTAACCCGAGAATCTCTGACCATTGTCCGATCAAACTTTTTTGGGAGAAGGATAAGAAGTTGAGACGCCCGTTCAAGTTCTTCAACTTTTGGATGTATAATGACAACTTCAAAAGAATCCTTAATGAGGTTTGGAGTACGCAGGTTGATGACTGCAATATGTTCCAGGTTTCTGAAAAGTTAAAACTCCTTAAGAATCAGCTTGTTAAGTTTGATCGTAGAAAATTCAGAAACATTTCTAAGAGGGTAATGGCTGCCAGAGAGGTTCTTGATGAGGTTCAATCCCGGTTCCTTGGAAATGATGCTGATGACAATCTTCGGGAGGAAGAAAAGTCTGCCCTTAACTCTTTTAAAAAGCTCAATTTAATGGAGGAAGGTTTTGTTAAACAAAAATCGAGACATAATTGGATTTCTCTCGGGGACAAAAACACAGCCTTCTTTTATCGAAAATGTTCTTCTAGAAACCTTAGAAACAATGTCCATAGGCTCAAGAAAGACAATGGCGATTTTGTGCAAGGCTAGAATCAGATTCAGGATTTGGCTGTCCAATATTATCAGGGTCTTATGGGTACTAAGGCTGGGCAGCAGCATAGTCATCTTAATACGCTCTATCAGATTGTTGACAAGAGTATTTCTGTTGATGATAGTCGTGATCTTATTAGGGTTGTCTCAAGAGAGGAGGTTAGGAAGGCCCTGACTGGTATTAATGATAATAAAAGTCCCGGTCCTGATGGGTTTAATGCGGAGTTTTTCAAAGTAAATTGGGACATTGTTGGCCATGACATTACGGAGGGGGTTTTAGAATTTTTTAGGAATCGTAAAATTCTCAAGCAATGGAATCTAACTGTTTTAAACCTCATTCCCAAAAGTTTCGTGCCTGAAAAAATACAAGACTTCCGACCCATTTCATGTTGTAACGTTGTTTATAAAATCATTTCGAAAATACTTGCAAAACGATTTAAAAAAGTGATTTCTAGCATTGTTAGTCTAGGTCAATCTGCATTCATACCCGGTAGGTCTATATCACATAACATTCTCTTAATGTAGAACATTCTTAAGGGTTATGGGAAAAAGAGGATATCGCCTCGGGTCGCGTTTAAAATTGACATTCGCAAGGCTTTTGATTCCGTCAAGTGGGAAACTATCAATGATTTTCTTGTCGTCTCGGGCTTCCCTAGAATCTTCATTGAATGGATTATGCAGTGCGTTTCTACCTCCCGTTTCGTTGTCTGTGTCAATGGAGTGCATGGTGGCTACTTCAAAGGCGAAAGTGGTGTGAGGCAGGGTGACCCTCTCTCTTCTTTTATCTTTGTGCTGATCATGGTGGTCTTTGAGAGAGTTTTAACGACATTCTGAAAGAACCGCCATTACACTTTCCACCCTTTCTGCGAGGAGGAGAAGATTACTCACCTTTGTTTTGCTGACGACCTATTTGTTCTTGCATACGCCGATGTTGATACCGTTAAAATTATAAAAGATGCTCTTAACTTCTTCTCTTATGTTACAGGTTTATTGATTAATGAGGAAAAAAGTGCAGCGTTCTATGGCGGTGTTAATGACGAGACAAAGGCAAGGATACAAGACATCATGGGCATCTCCGAAGGGTCGTTTCCGGTCCGTTACTTGGGGATTCCGCTTACGGCAAGGCAGATTCATGTAGTACATTGCAGGCCTCTTATTGAGAAGGTCAAAAACGTGATTATGGGTTGGGCAGCCAAGAAGTTATCTTATGCGGGAAGGATTGAATTGGCGGGCAGCGTGGTAATGGGGCTTATCGGGTATTGGTCTCAACAAAGTGTTCTTCCTAAGAAGGTGATGCGGGAGCTTGATACATTATTACGGGACTTCATTTGGGGCACTCATGGTCGTGGGGGAAAAAAGTCAAGTGGACTGATGTGTGTAAACCCAAGGACAAAGGAGGTGTGGGTTTGAAGAATTGTGTCGAATGGAATCGTGCCGTTACTTACAAGCATTTATGGGCCTTACAATCTAAGCAGGATTCCTTATGGGTCAAATGAGTGCACTCCTAGTTTATGAAACGTGAAATGAGCATATGGACATGCAAAATTACAGACGACATGGCTTGGTCATTAAAAAAGATATTGAAGCTCAAAAACAGTATTGGTTCGATATTTGACATCCGAATTGGTGATGGGCGTGGCACTCTGTTTTTGCACGACCCATGGTTCGAAAACAAACCATTGATTAATAGAGACGAATTCTGAGGCCTAAGGATCCGGAGGGATTTTGCGGCTGCCACGGTTCATAACATTCATAACATTCATAACGGACTTTGGGTTTCGGTTATTACTAGAGTCTTGGAAGGCAAAAGAGCTATTGATCATTTGAACGGTCTCAATATTTGTAATATGGCTGATGTGCACTTGTGGAAAGCGGAAGAAAATGGGAAAATTAAGTCAAGTGCAATTTGGAATGTTATTAGGGAAAGAGATCAAATTGTAAGTTTGGCTTCACTTGTGTGGTCCTTGAAAATCATTCCGAGACACCGATTTAGTACCCGTGATCGTATTCTTGCTTATATGGATATTCCGGACGCCAATTGTGTTCTTTGTAGTGGGTTTGCGGAGTCCATTGATCATCTTTTGGGTGGCTTTTTTTTGCTAGGTCTATTTGGAATCTTTTTACTTTAGCCATGGGAATTGTGAGTTTGCC
Source organism: Impatiens glandulifera (assembly GCF_907164915.1). NCBI lineage: Eukaryota > Viridiplantae > Streptophyta > Magnoliopsida > Ericales > Balsaminaceae > Impatiens > Impatiens glandulifera. The sequence goes on from NW_025919093.1 coordinate 107,067, forward strand.
AGGGTCCTGGGAGGATATAAAAGTTGATGCCCAAGTCTTATCTAAAGGTAGTAAATTTCATGCTAACGTTTTTAAGTGTGGGTTTGCTATCATCGTTTATCATTTGTGGGCTGAGAGAAATGCTAGAGTCTTAGGTAGAGTTCGTCGAAACGTTGATCATGTGTGCAGCGACATTGTATTTGATTGTGGTGCGCTAATTAGAACGTGGAGACGGGTGCCTAAAGGCGAGCGGGAATGGGTCCTTTGTCACGAATGGAAAGTCAATTATGATGAAGTCACATCTTTTAAATGTTTTAAGGCTAGCTAGTTCTTTATGTTTTGTTTGTAAGTCATGTATGTTTCTTTGTTAAAATTGTTTGGTTCTTGAACTTTATTCTAACTTTTTAGGTTTGTTAGAAAGTTAGAGGAAACTATGTCCGTTTTCTTTCCCGTTTTGGGATTTTAATAAAATGACACTAAGTCGTTTTCCCAAAAAAAAAAAAAAAAAAAAAAAGTCGCAACTATAAGGATGTCAATTTGAAAACGTCTCGCGGTAACCGAACCAAATTGCCCCATTTGGGGTGGATTTTCCCCGGTTTGATCAATAGTTACTGGAGATGGGGCGAGGATGATATTTGTGTCTCCGTCCCGACGTGTCCCCCGAATAATATAAACACAATTAAATATATAAAATCATATATATATATTTTATATTTTATATTTGATAAGAGTTTTAAATTTATTTTTTTTAAATAATATAAATTTTCAATATATTACAATATATTCTATTAAAATTCGTTTATATAATTTTTTTATAAAAATATGGTATAAACGGTGCCTACGGAGATTTCTTGAACCAGATCGAGGCGGAGATTATAAATACATTCTCCACCTCATTGCCATTCCTAATAGTAGCCGTTCAGATGTGACCTTGACAATTGACATATCTCTTAATATAAACTTTTAAAATTTTCTGTCAAATAATAATAATAATGAATTATATGCCCTAAACTTGAAACCCTAAGTCAGTCAGTAGATATAAATAATCAAGTCATACATCAATAAAATTGATTTCATAATATATTTTTTATGATATTAACCAAGTATTCTATTTAGTGAATGAAAGAAAAAATAATGATAAAGCATAAGAATAGAGAATCTTATTCAATTTATTCCAATACAAGAGGTTAATTAATGATTTCAATCCTATAAATGAGATTAAAAGTACCAAAACAATAGATCCTAACTCTTTAAATGGCACTGATGCACGAAACATTTGGAGATATTGCGGTCTGAATAGACACCACTGCATTCTTGCAACTGGCCAAAGCATTACCCTTAGAGGACGACGTTATGTTTATTCTGTTAAAAATAATATTTTTACAAGGAACATGGTGGCTGCATTGTAGGACTATTGCTTGGGGCGTTGCGGATGTTCCTTGAACACCTATGTACTTCACATCACTCACTTGCACTGCCTGCGCCTTTAAAAAGACGAAAACATCAAACAAATTCTTTTGTTTTCATTTATTAATTAAACAAAAAGAAGAAGAATTTTATACACTTACTTGATCTTGACAATTTTCAGCGACCTGACAATATGTCTGATCAATAATAATAGAATTCTTAACATTATTCAACCGAATGCCAGTAAATGTAATATTTCTTGCATAACCTTTTCCACCCTAAAAGTTAACAAATAAACATGTTGATAATTAAATGTTAAATTTATCATATGTAGTTAATTAATTAATTAAATATTTAATTACCGGCCATGTCTTTATCCTGACTCCATTTTCTGTTCCTGTAAAAGTGCAGTTTTGTACAAAAACACCATCCACATTTGAAGAAGACCCCCCTTGACCAAGGCTTCCAACACTTAAATAATAATAAGACCAAAAAAACTATATCAATTGATTTAATTTCTCAAATATAAAAGTAGAGTAAATAATTTTCACTATTTTACCTTATACCATGACCCGGTCCACATTGAACTCCTCCCACAAAAATGTTTGTAGAACCCGTTGAAATTGCAACACAATCATCACCTACAATCATATAGGTTAAATAAATTATGCGAAATATTTCTTTATAACAAATAACTACAAAACTATAACGAAAAGACAACATACAACACCTGTGCCGATGAAAGAGTCGGTAATTCTGACGTTACTAGAGGAAGAAATTCCGATTCCATCTGTGTTAGGGCTGTTTGCAGGCGCCGTGATTGTAAGGTGAGAAATTTGGACATTTTGGCATCCATATATGTTTATATGTCTACTTGGAGGATTGATATGAGTCAACCCACTTAATACAAGGTTATTGCAACCTATGAACCTTATTCCCTGCATCATTAATTAATTATTTACATTTGATAAAACAATTATAAAATAATTAATTTCAGTAACTTAACTAGATTTAATCAAATGTTAATTTGTAATTTACAAGAATTCACTAGTTTAACACATTTAGAAATGATTGATCACATCAAATAAGAGCTCCGGATCACATAATTTTTTACGAGACCTATAATATTTGATTTAGTCAAAGAATCATACAACACTCCTACCGTCGGTTTTGCGCAAGCACCTAATATCTGAAAAATGAAGAAAAAGAAAAGACACATTAGTATTATTAGATCACATAGTTTTCATTTGGGAATCTCTTCCTATCAAATTGAATTTCAATATGCTTATGTTTTCTTACATAAATTAAGACAATACTATTCTCATCTAGAATTGATTATGAAAGATAAAAAAGAATGTCCTCATATATTTGTTATAGATGTTTTTGCATATATATATATATATCAAGGTATATCGATCAATTTGGTAAACCAAAAGTTCTAAACATCCTTATGTATGATAACCTAAAATTGATATTGAGTATGTGCTTACCGTCGACGCTTTTGAGCAGAAACTGGTTGATTTGGTGCAAGGACTCTCTTTCTGAAAATGAAGGAAATAGATTACAAGGTTTAAAATTTAGAATATCTACCTATCAAATTGCATTTCAAGATGCTTATTTTTTTGGTAATTGCATTTCGTTAGAATTGATTATGAAAGATAAAATCAAGCTAGCCTTGCATGTAAAGAAAACTTACTTGGTTCCATTGGTTATAGTTGTTACGTGGGTTGGTTTTCCACCATGACAAACCTTGGCCATTGAGTTTTCCCTTTCCATTAATGTGAAGGCCGATAATTTGTGAGAACGCGATCCATGTATTATCCGGGCAATCTTTCCATTGACTCCTGATGCTGGGTGCCAATAGGATTCCATCAATCTAAAATAATGAGAAACATATTTATAATGAGTAAATAAAATCATCTTAAAAAATTAGAAAGAAATTAAAATCAGGTCATAAAAAGTTCTTGCTTTTTTCTTAAATCGACACAAAATTAGATCATCACCTGAACTTGAATAGATGGCCCTTTGCAAGGGCCTTTGAATTGAATAGGAATCAACAAATATGTTTTTCCTCCAGGAACCAACATGGTAGAAATGCTGCTACTTTCACATGCTTTACCCCATGCTTGTAAGAAAGCCTTCAAATTAGGGTTTATCAAATTCATGTCCATTATAATATATATTAACTGAAATTAGTCTAAAGAAGTTAAAATAAAACACAATTTGTTAAGAATATTGCAATATATTAAAAGTTAAATTTATTACAAGTGTGCTTTATTTTAAACAAATTTCTTCCGTGACATAATTAATAGTAATATAAAGTAAATAAATCAGTTCGCGTAACAAACATTACCTGAGAATCGTCAACCTGCCCATTTCCACGTGCACCAAATTTAGTTACATCAAATATATCGGCTAAACTAATGTTTAGAAATAATGCTAGGGAACATAAAAATATTAAAAAGATGTTTAACCACTCCTGTCAATACATATATAAAAATAAATATCAATCAATACCACAAATAAATAAAATATATAATTACAAATTAGTTTTCTTATGAAAGGAATGCTCACCATTCTATAAGAATCAAAAACCAATTAGAAGAACAAAGAAATATTCTATAGTCAATCATTTATATAGCAAAAATTATAAGAAAACTTTTAGGAATATTCACATATATTTACTATATTTAGAGAATATTTTGAAAGTTTTAAAAAGTGACTACTTTACAAAGCATATGTATATCTTTATAAATAAAGTTGTCAAAATATTACCTAAATCTAGTAAATATGAATATATTCTAATGAAAAAAAAAAGCAAGCATTTATATAGCCTAATTAATATCATCATTCTATTAGTTGATGAAAAATGAGAAAAACTGTAGTAAATATTTATAAAATTAAAATGTATAAATAGTTAATATAGTCTAATGAAAAAATAAAAATAATTTATATGCCTTGATCATCTCATTAATTATATAAAAACTGGTGAAATAACATTTATTGTCCTGAAAACTTAAAACTCTTTGTTAGTCGGCACATGATGAAAAAAAAAATAAAAATTAAAGACAAGCCCTCCCAACAACCAAAAAACACAATTATGGATGTGACTAAAAATTACATAGAAAATTCACTATTTCTCAAATAGCTATTGCAGGCAAGTATTATTTTGTTACACAAATCACTTTCTATAATCCCACTACAAAAAGCTAAAATGTGACACTGGTCTTTGCGACTGAATTTTCATTTAAAGTGACACTTTACAACTTGTTTAACGACAGAAGTAACCTTACCCATAAAATTTGTGACATTTCACAAATAAGTCGTACAATCCTAAAAGTCTTGCTTTTCTATCGAGTCTTTCCTACAAAAAAATATTATTTAGTGCGACTAGAAGACTCATTGGTTAGACAATTGTTTTTGACCAAATCACAGGACAACTCAATTACGTCAAAAATCTTATGGTTCGTAACAATTTTATCTTTGGACTCAATTTTCTTAGCATAGGAATCCGTAACCACTTCTTGATACGTGATTGCAAGTATTGAAATTTCTTTACTAAACTAATGGATGAGTTGTAATGAGATGTTTCATTCCACAAAATTTCAAGAGAGAAACAAATCTTCATTCATAAGCTATTTATTCTCAAATTTGATGGACAAGGACTTTTGATACACAAAACACACACGTCAAGGATGACGGGCTGATGATTCGATTCAAGGCGAAGTTCTGTCTTTTGAAGGATTTTCGGGAATTTGGCAGCGTATTCAGACTTAAATAGAAATCGGGCACAATAAGATCTCAATCATGAACACAATCTGAAAATGCCTCCATGATCGGCTTAATTTGGGTACCTCTTTTCTTTTCACGCGAGAAACACACAATGTTGAAGTTTCCATAAACAACCCACGACTTATTCTATTTCACACATATTCTAATTGCTTGTACTAGTTTGTTAAAATTAACGTGGGGTAACATCCACCATATTAATTAGATATTTATTAGAAAATCTTAACAATCAACTACATTATTTTCTTATCTTTTATATATTTTAAATAAATTATGAGCGAAACGTTAGACTCATCATATTGATTAACAATATTTTTCAGATATGTTTTAGCCTATATATTAAGGCTTGTAATTCAAGTATAATAATCAAAATAATAATAAAATATCATTTTCTATCAAAGTCCCTCTTCAAAATATTCTAACATTTGGTATCAGAGCTTACAGGTTCTACAAATCCACAAAGTCTTATACTAATATATTAAATTCTCTATGTTTCTTTCAATTCACCAAAGTCTTCTATCAATCAATCCAAATTTATGGCCTCAAAAAATATGAACCATCACATTCTAGAGTTTAATGTCGAAGACTATGATTTCTGGTACATGAAGATGAAGACTATCTTTCAATCTCTTAACCATTGGAAGATTTTAAAGAATGGAGTGAATGAGCCAAAGGAAGAAATTGAACTCAATAAAACCGACTTGAAGGAACCAAAGTAGTCCTAACAAGCCGACATTAACACTCTTTCAATCCTCCAAAGAGCAGTGCATAACTAAACAATCTTTCCCAGAATTATGTGTGTCGATATAACCAAAGAGGCATGGGAGATCTTATAGAGTGAATTTCAAGGAGATGTGAAAGTTAGATCAATTAATCTTCCATTAATACTCAGGAAATTTGAAAATACCAAAATGAAGGAGACAGACCCTGATAGAGTTCTCGGTCCAAATTTTGATTTGGTCAACCATATGAAATCTCATGGTGAAGATGTCATAGACCAGAGAATTGCGCGGAAAATTATCATATGCCTTTCTGAGAAATACAATCCCATCGTAGCTGTCATTGAAGAAATAAAGGATATGTACACACTCACAGTCCAAGAAGTGATATCGTCCTTAAAATCATTTGATCAACAATTTTCTAGACACTCTGAAGAGTCAATAGAGAATGCATTTCAGTCAAAGATTAATACTAGCAACAACGAATGAGAGGATAACTCGAATTCTAACTAGCCAAAAGGGGGAAGATATTCAAGAGGACAAGGTGTACATAGCTCAAAAGGTAAGGAAAAAGGCAACACATCAAAATGCAATAACTGCAATTGAGAAAGACTGTTGGTACAAAGACAATCCAGATGCAACAAATGTCATCGATTTGGTCACCTCACCAAAGATTAACGAAGTGGAAGCACTAATAAAACAAGTCAGGTTGAGGCAAATCAAACAATACCGAATACACAAGAAACATTCTATGTGTGTGACATAGCTAGTGACAAAGCGATAGGAGAATGATTACTAGATAATAAATGCAACAACCACATGACGTTGACCTCAGAAATTTTCTCTAAGCTCGAAAAAAGCATCAATGTCCCTATTCAATTCGGGAATAAAGAGCAAGAAAAATCAAAAGGACTTGAAAGGATTGCCAACAAGACAAAGGAATGACCGAGCTATATTAATAATGTACTATGTGTGCCGAGCTTGAACCAAAATTTACTTAGTCTCAGACAATCTGTTAAAAATGGGTATAAGATATTTTTTGACAATGTGTATTATCTTTGATGGACAACCTAATGAACAAGATAATTAATACAACAAAAGAATTAAAGAAATATAGAAATATAGAATATAGTTCAAGTGTAAAAATAGCCTAATATCACCACCATATAATTAGTTACAAAAATTTTTATAAAAAAAAACAAAGATATATATGAAATATTTACATTTACTAAATTTAAGTAACATTTTCAAAATTTTGAAAAGTGATCCAAATTTAGATAATATAATGGTAGTCACTACTCAATATTCTTTTAATTATTTATCTAGAATTATTTAATGATATATGATTCCTTTAAGTGTCATATTGCAAACATTTTCTATTATTATGAAATTTATATAATTTTATTTTTAGTTAAACGTTAACTAAAACTTAGTAATGTGTTTAGCACTTTCTTCTTTAAATATTTTTTAATTAATGAATGATTGACTAAATGAATATTTAATTTATTAATCAAATCTTTTAATATAATTATAAAAGTCGAATTATGATTATATACACAAAATATAATTTGTATAATATTATATTTCCTTGAGTGTTATATTGCAAACATTTTCTATTGTTCTTATAAAATTTATAAAATTTTATTTTTAGTTAAACTTTAACTTAAATATAATAATGTACGTGTTTATTACTTTTCTATTTAAATATTTTTCAATTAATGAATAATTGTGTAACCCCGAAAAAAAACCCTTTGTAATGGATTCCGTGGATAGCTCGAGCTTTGAGAAATTCAACCTTGGTTTGTGTGTCAGATTTTTTTTTTAAATAAAATATTATTTTTAAAAGATGTCACTAATTCATGTCAACTTTTTGAAACTAATTAATAATTAATTTCGGGATAAAATTTTAAATAATTCAGAGATTTATTATAATCAAATCACAGTTTATTTTTAAAAAAATCCCTTAGTTTAAATTAATTAAACATAATTAATTCAAAAGATTATTTATTTTAAAATAGAGTCTTCAATTGATTTTAGTAAAATCAATAAAAAGGTATACGTGTACAAACGTATTTTGCACTAGAGTTTCGTTTTGTTCAAAGTTTTTTTTTTGGGAAAAAACGACTTGGCGTTATTTTATTAAAAATTCCCAAAAGTGGGATAAAAACCACGAGTTTAAGAGATCATTTTAGATAGATCTAGAATGATTTTGAAGTCGTAACATTCTGAATAAAAGCTAAAAAGTTAAAAACGTAAATGAATTATCTGATTACAATGTTTTCAATTCTAGTGAGTTTAAAAAACGGTAAATTCCATGTCCTATAGATATTCCAGTTCTACTCCGTGTTTGGAATTCTTGTCCACGTTCTCACGAGGGCGCTGCAATCCGATACAATATTTTTCCATAACTCTTCAACACTCCTGCAGTTCTGCCATATACCCTTGCATTCTATTCTTGCCAAATGTTATAC
>NW_025919094.1:0-25011 GCF_907164915.1 Impatiens glandulifera
AAGTCCATCTTTATGGAGCTTCTTCATGCGATTAACACTGATGTGACCCAATTGACAATGCCATAGGTAGACTTCACTCGAATTATTTAACTTTTGTCTTTTGTTATTTATGTTATATAATTATGATTTGAGATCCAAAATGAAGATCCCATTACTCATTTGAGCAGTCGCATAGAAAATATCATGCTTAAAAACAGAAAAACTCCCATTTTTAATGCTAAGTTCAAAACCATCAGAATGTTATACAACAACCGAAATAAGGTTCTTAGTAATGCAAGGAACATAATAAACAATTATTTAGTTCAAATACTAAACCATAAGGTAAAGATAGACTATAAACTCCTACGACAAGCGCAATAACATTTGCTCCATTTCCAACACGCAGGTCTATCTCCTCTTTTTTCACATGTCTTCTATTTCTTAATCCCTGCACATTTGAAATAATGTGAACACCACATATAGTATCAAATACCCAAGTGAGACCATCATTTAATGTGAGAACATTGGTTGTCATAATTTCAATAACATAAATACCTGAAGCGGAACTCACAGTCTCATTCTTCTTTTCTTCCAAGTACTTGGGACAGTTTCTTTTCTAGTGTCCATTGGCTTTGCAGAAAAAACAATCATGATCAGAGGCTACTCTTAGATTCCCACCAACATTGGGTATGACAACTTGTTTGTCTTTCCCTTGGTTATTATTCCTTTTCTTGGCCACCTTCTTAAAACCCCTCCCATTGTTGACATTCAGAACTTCCTTCCTCTTGTCATCAATTATATTGCCTTCAACATTTTTAAGCAAGTTATGAAGCTCATTTAAATCATGATTTAGACCATTCATATGGTATTGCATTCTAAATGGTACAAAACCATTATGTAAGGATCTAAGAACAATATCAATGGCCAACTCTTGGTCATATGGGGTCCCCAAATTTTCCATCCTCTTGAATAGTCCAATAAGACTAATTACATGAGGACTCACATGTTTTCCCTTCACAAGCTTGCTATCAAGTATAGCCTTGTGAGTCTCATATCGTTCTATCCTTGCCTGATATTGAAACAATGTTTTTAGTTTACTTATGATGGTATATGCATCATAATTCAAAAACCTCTTTTGCAATTCAAGTTCCATTGCGACAAGCATTAAGCAAGTGACAAGTAATGCTTCGTTTTTCAACCGAATTGTGTTTGCCTTCTCCTCATCAGATGAGGTTTCTGTCACCATCGGGATAGGTGTTGCAAGGGCGCCCTCACGTCCCTCAGACCTGAGAATGATTCTCAGATTCCTTTCCCAATCAAGGATGTTCGTTCCATTGAGCTTGTTTTTCTCAACAATTGAGTGTAGAGAGAACTTAAAATTATCGTTTGCCATTATCTACATTATGTGATAGATATGCAAATTAGTCAATGATTTTTTTTTATAAATATCTATGATTAAACAATTTAATATATACGATTCCGCATTTTATTCAAGTTATAATTGTTCCTTATGAATAAAATGATTCCAATATCCCATCACATACAAGCCCAACATACTTTTGCACTGCCTTAGGACTTGTGTGTTTAAGGTAAGTAACAATTTACTAATTATAAACACTCCTTTATAATTATTGGTTGATAATTTACATCCAATGTCAGAATCATCTCCATGCCTCAAAATCCAAAACATTTTTTTGGTCTCTTGGCCGTATCAAGGTTTATGAATCCCCGTATAGATTCAAACTCATGAGTATAAGGTTGAGGAAGTACACCATCGCTTTTGTGAAACCATTCAACCAAAACACCATAAACTGCATGGGTTATGACACGGAAAGGAATTGTCAAAATATTCTTTAGGAACTAATGTTTTCTTGTCTTTTATTAAAAAAAAAATCTTTCATGGATCTCCATCCTTGAACTTAAAGTTCATAAATTAAATTAAAATTATATATTATAATCTAACATTAAAAATAAATTGTAAAACAATTGCAAAAAAAATATATTAAATAAATTATATTTATTTTAATCTTTAATATTTCTGAACTCTTAAGAAATAGTAACATAAATCACATTTATTTTAATCTTTAATATTTCTTAACTCTTAAGAAATAGTAACATAAATCATATTTATTTTATACAAATATTTATATTATCTAATATTAAAATATTTATTTTAATTTTACGTGTGTTCATGTAAAATTTTCTAGCAAACTAGAAGACTAACAAGATTTTCATAAAATTATTGCATCAAAACTAACGATTAATTTATTCAATCGGTTTATGCTAAAAACTCGCTCTGATACCATTGTTGACATTCATTAGATGTATGTTGCATAAAATAAGATCCTATCTTAATGCATTTAGCGATTAAAAGCATTATTGAAAAGGTGATACCTTTGATGCGTGAATTCGGTATATCTTATAGTATAAAGGATGAGAGCCCCACGTGTTGCTCCTCTAGTTGGTCCACACGAGCTCGTCAAGATTCAGTTGACTTGGACTGCTAGGACGAAAGAACAACAAAAGCAATCTAATTGCTTATGGGAAAAAATGAGTTTTTCAATCACCTATTCATAATCTCCCAGATCCCTATTTTAAGCTGTTAAATAAGAGAGTCAGTGCAAAAGAAAACCAAAAGACCATCTTTCGGCATTCCTCCGTTTTGCAATTAATATTTATAATGAAGTTTATTTCATAAATAAAATCTATTTCAAATCATTATATTCATTATTAATTTGATATATCACGTTTCCATAATTAATTTACCATGGTTAATTATTTTATTTCATAAATAAAATATTATTTCTAATTATTAATAATATATAATATATTATTAATAATTGGATTTCATTCCCATTAATCTATTCTGCCAACTTTAAGTGTGTGACCTCATAGGACCCAATTATAATAGCTATGGGTTTAACCCCATTAATCGTAGTTGGCTTCTAGCAAAGCACTGCGACTCCTAACATAATCGGATTAAATTATCACCGTTAATTTTCTTATCCAGGTTTAGTCATTGCACATTAAATTAAAAGACATATTTCCTTCACTTTAACCCTTAGAAAATTTTCCTATAGATCTTTTTTTTGGGTCTTGCAAGGTGTCCTTCACAGCTAGGTGAAATATCGAACATGCTGTCCCAAAGGAAACTTTAATTACAGTGTGACAAAATATCCTTTGCAATTGGGTTAAAACCGTCAACTAAAAGAGGATTTCATCACTTTCTAAGGAGGATTGCACATAATCTAATTCCTTGTGATTTTACAAAGCGATCTTCACAACTGGGGGAACGGTTGACCAACCGTTTTATTATCTTCCGTGACAAGGAAGGAATGCATGTCGTTTTGTCATGCATTATGACACCTTCCTTTTTGGTGTGGGGAGCTTTATCAATAGTTGCGCGGGGTGAACCACTCTTAACCCTGTTTCAAACAAGGTTTGAGAATAGAAGAAACCTTGATCGTATCTGTGTATCAAGGTAACTTGGATTCAAAACGTGTTCTAGGCTAAGATACGTGAACTCTTGTGATTAGTAGAGATTGTCTCATTTAAAAAGATCCCGAGTTCTTTTTTCTCCTATGTTAATATATGGATGATAAATTCCATATCGGGTAGACGATTATCCAAATCAACAACTTGCGGGCAAGATGACCATATATATATTTTTGATTGCTCTCACAATGGGCCGCAATCCTTTGAAAGTTTGATTATTCTGGGTGTAGTAACAAAGAGATTTTCAACTTTCTAGCTTCGGGAATTTTCTATTTTTTTTTACTTCTGGGGTATATCTGGAGGAATCAATAGTTTTCCTCTTGCGATAGTCATCGGGACAACTGCTCAAGTGAGCATAAACGGTGATTTCAACACCTCAACCTACACAAGAGTGTTTCTATATTTTTTTAGTTTCATAGGGTGTATCTGGGGAATCGATGCATTTTTCTCATGCAATAGTCATCGAAACATCCGCCCGAGTGAGCATAAACGATGACTTCACCTCAACCAGCGGGAGATTTTACACATATGAATACATATAATGTTTTTGGAAAACTTGAGATTAGCTCTTTCTAATATCTTGTATAAAGGGGAATGAGATGTCCTTTCTTAAATTGTGGCTTTGGCTTGGCTTTTGGGGGTCTAGTTCTTTTTTCAATAGCCTTACCTAAAGGGTTAATTTTCTAGATAATTGCGTAGCACGAATACAAACTTATTAAGGATATTCGTCGATTGGAGCTTTCTGGAAACTCAAGGGGGGTTTGTTTGGGAGATAAATTCTTGTTTAATTGACGAAGACGCCCTTGACTTTTTCCCTCACTTATCTCCTAAAATCTTTATCACAAGTTGGTAGAAAAAAGACAAGGTTCCCACAGTCCTAAGACCTTACGGGGATAGAACTAGAAATAGTTCATTCCTATTATTTATTTTTGTATTTGAGTTTGAGACCGTACCTAAATATAGGCTGCCTACGTATTATCCTTTTGTCCTTGATAATTTGTTTTGTTTTCATTGGAAGAATCAGGTCTCACGTAGTTCTTTCTTAGTTCATGTGATGTAGTTATAAAAAACTAGAGGTTGTCTAGTCCATTTCTAGTTGGGGACTAAATTAGGATTTTCCAACGTAGCAATACAATACTAGAAGTTGATTAGTCCGCTCGTAACTGGGGACTAGCTCTAGGGAATGACATAATAATACAATACTATAGGTCTATTAGTCCACTCGAGGCTCGAGACTAATTGTTGTGGAATTATGAAATAGTCATACAAGACTAGAAGTTAATTAGTCCACCTGAAACTGGGGACTAACTTTGGAGGAATGACGTAGTAATACAATATTAGAGGTCTATTAGTCCGCTCGAAGTTGAGGACTAAACTTATTTTAATCGTGTTGAGGCTGGATTGGGAGCCCTTATTATCCTGCTAAGGCTGGATTTAGAGCTTGGATAATCATGCTAAGCCTAGATTGAGAGCCGTGATAATCCTGCTAAGGCTGGATTGGGAGCCGTTATAATACTACTAAGGTGGATTGGTAGACATAATAATCCTACTAAGGCTGAATTGAGAGCCGTGATAATCATGTTAAGACTGGATTAAGAGCCGTGATAATCCTGCTAAGGTTGGATTAGGAGCCGTTATAATCCCACTAAGGCTGGATTGTGAGCCGTGATAATCCCTCTAAGGCTCGATTGGGAACCGCGATAATCCTCCTAAGGATGGATTGATAGCCGTGATAATCCTATTAAAGATATATTGGATGCCATTATAATCCTACTAAAACTAGATTGAGAGCCATGCTAATACTGCTAAGGCTGGATTGAGAGCCGTTATAATCTTGTTAAGGCTGGATTGAGAGCCATGATAATCCTTCTAAGACTGGATTGAGAGTCAGGATAATCCTATTAAGGCTAGATTGGTAGCCGTTATAATCCTACTAAGTTTGGATTGGGAGTCGTGATAATCCTGCTAAGGCTGGATTGGGAGCCATTATATTCGTGCTAATACTAGATTGAGAGCCGTGATAATCCTGCTAAGGATGTATTCGGAGCATGATAATCCTGTTAAGGCTGGATTGAGAGCCATCATAATGCGCGAAACAACATTACACATAATATCGCTTTAATGCATCCAGATAGCTTGGAATAATAAATACTACACCTTCTATTGTAAATAGGAGAACTACACCTATAGAGATGATTTTTTTGATGTGGAGGGGTCCTTCCCATCGTTATTGGAACTTTCCCTTAGGGTCTAACAGTTCTCGGGTTAACTTGAGATCCAAGTCACATTCTTTTAGGTTCTTGGGATTGACTTTTCTATTAAAGGTATCAGCCATTCGTTTCTAGTAGGCCTGAGTTTTTCAATAAGCATTTAATCTTTAGTCTTCCTTCAAAGTTAACTAATCATATTGAAATTTTACCCAGTCTTCTTCAATGACATGAGATTATGTTACGACTTGTTTCGTAAGGTGTGTTTATGGGTTCTTGATTTTAAGAATCAAGTTCTTGATCTCTAAGACCGAGTAGAAATATATAATAAAAGGGCAGCGAAAGAGTTTTTAATGGAGAATTTGGGATGAGGGGATAGAAGAACCAAGGGTGAGAAGAGAAATACTGTAGGTCTATACCAAACAGTCCCAAATAAATAATCAAAACATAATAGACAAATAAGGGTGAAGAAGTGAAGAACTTTCACAAGTAATTTCATATATTAATTATTCCATTCATGGGTCCGTGGGGAAGAGTGATCAACTTTTTATAGGTGATGTCTTGCCCTAGAATATTCGGTTACAACTACTTAGAAAATAACAGAATTCGGTTTGTAAAATATAAAAGGAAAGCAAAACAGAATATTAAAACAAAAAATAGAAAGTTGGCCTAAATGTTCCATAGGACCGAGGAAAGAGTGCTGGAATTATTCTAGGACCGATGCATTAATTTGGAGACCCTAACATTATATCCCCTTCAAAATTCGTCGAGGGACCGTGACTTGGTTAGCCTTTAATGCGCATGCTCCTATCTTCAAAGAGAACTATTTTCTCTTGGTGTCCGGTCGGATTTTCAGCAGGTCCAACAAGTGTCGGAGTGTAGGACCGTGTTGGGTCAAATTATTTTTACTAAGTGTTGAAATAATTTGAGTATTGGAATTTTGATGATGAAATGATGAATAGATTATAATTTGAGTATTGGAATTTTTACTATGTGTCTAATTGTTTTTGATGCAGGTGTATAGAAATCAGATTTCATTAGACTTGGTTCTAATGAGGTTCATTAGACCAATTTGGTATTAGATGCATGGTGTTACACGTACAGTCTAACTAGTGAAGTTAGACGTGTAGTCTAACTGAGCGGTGTTAGACGGGCAGTCTAACTGGAGTAATTAGACGTGTAGTCTAACTCATGGAGTTAGACGTGTAGTCTAACTGAGCGGTGTTAGACGGACAGTCTAACTGGAGTAATTAGACGTGTAGTCTAACTCATGGAGTTAGACGTGTAGTCTAACTAGTGAAGTTAGACGTGTAGTCTAACTGAGCGGTGTTAGACGGGCAGTCTAACTTGAGTAATTAGACGTATAGTCTAACTCATGGAGTTAGACGTGCAGTCTAATGGACTCGGAATTAGACGTGCAGAGTAACTCATGGAGTTAGACATGCAGTCTAATGAATTCGGAATTAGACGTGCAGTCTAACTCATGGAGTTAGACGTGTAGTCTAATGGACTCGGAATTAGACATGCAGTCTAACTCATGGAGTTAGACGTGCAGTCTAACTCATGGAGTTAGACGTGCAGTCTAATGGACTCGTAATTAGACGTGCAGTCTAACTCATGGAGTTAGACGTGCAGTCTAATGGACTCAGAATTAGACGTGCAGTCTAACTCGTGGAGTTAGACGTGTAGTCTAATAGAACCATAATTAAACGTGCAGTCTAACTCGTGGAGTTAGATGTGCAGTCTAATGGATTGTGAAAGTTAGACATGCAATCTAATTCCTTCAGACTATTCTGAAGTGGAACCGTAATTAGACGTGCAGTCTAATAGAAAGAGAAAGTTAGACGTGAAGTCTAACTGGTAAAAGTTAGACGTGTATTCTAACTCTTTCAAATTAGTCTGAAGTAATTGTAATTAGACGTAAGTCTAATCCCATTAGATCAGGTGGTCTAATGGATTATGTTATTAAACGAGGACGTTTGATTTCATTAGACGAGGTCGTCTAATTGAAATACGTCTAATGCTTTGCTTAAGCAGTTGCTTGAAGCTAGCACCTGCCTACCCACGTGCTATAGCTGTACGCTACTCCTACTCCACTTTCTAGTGAAGATCAGTACGACAGCCCGATGCAACCAATCAACAAATGACACGTAAGCGAATATCCTTCCCACTACTTGTTTTGCAGGTAAATCTCTAAAGAGTATTCGGCGCACTACCTGTTGTGTACGGCCACGATCCTTGTATTCAGAGTCTGTTGTGTACTATGGAGGCGTTTCAATGGAAGAATTCCACGTATCATTATGAAGATTAGACCGTTGGTACCTGTGTCTTATTTAAAGATTCTAAAGGACAACGGACAATCACTCGAGCATTCAATCTATCATTCGCATTCTGAGAAGAATCCCTGAGATCAATCTTTTGAATATTCAAACTGTTAGCTGCTTTCCTGATTGTACTGTGTGTTAATCAAAAGAGAGTTAGAATCAAAGCATCGTTTTAGCTGAGTGATATTCATCATATTATAAGTTGAACAGAGTCTATTCTGTTCAATAGTGAGTTATTCGTACAAACTGTATTTGATTCAAAGCATATTATAATGAATCCTTCCGGTTGTTGGAAGAAGGGGTGACGAAGGAGAGTTTGCTCCGAACATCCATAAACAAACTGCTGTGTTGTTCATTTCTGTCATCTTCTCATTCTTGATCAAAAGCTTCAAACCTATGTAAACATTTTCGCACTTAATTCTGTTTCATGTGTTTACAAGGGTTTGCGTAGAATAGAAAGTGAATCAAATCTCTAATAAAATTCTCTTTCAAACCGTTTTTCATAAGCCTTCATCAATCCCAAGACCCCCGTCTCTATTGATAAAGTCGATCCTATCAGACCGCATTTATTTAAAAGCCTTCTGTCTTCCAGCTCCGATCAAGCACTAAGGTGTTATCCAAGATCCAAAACCAGTCCTTCCTTCGGCCCAGCACGCCAGGTGCAGCAAAAGGGCCATTTTTCTTCCGATTATACTCTAGAGTGTCTTCAATCAACCAAGCCCAGTCTTTTTTTCCGAACCAGCAACACATGTGCAACAACATAGCCATGTCTTCTAATTACCTTCCTGGTTGGTGGTCAGTTGTTGGGTTGCTAGAATAGCTGATTGAACCATTTGATTATGTGCTGAAAATTTTCAGGAGTGTCTTCCAAAACAAGAGAAACAATTTGGCATTTGTTCTTACTCTTTATTTGTAACGTGGCAGCAACATTGTAATTTTCCAAGGTCTTTTCTATCTGGTTGCCTTGTATTATGTTGACCTGCGACCAAGGAATACCCTGTTGGACCGTGAATATGTGCAAAGAAATGACATGTTCGTCCCTTGTCTCAAGCAACAAAGGTGGGTCATAAAAACCTGATTCTTAGACGGGTTCATGGACTTCTTGGACTTCTTACTGATTAGCCGATGCCATGAATATTTTAGATTTGCACCTATTATTGGGCTCCCATTTTTTATTACAAGAATAACACAGGTCTTCCTTGGGATCGGTTGTCCGGTTTGTGCTCGGCCAGGCCGTGTTAACATTACATGGTTTGGGCAGCAGTGACAGTTCAGCATTGTACAAGGGCATGTTCCTCATTAAGGACCCGTAAGTTGCTTCTTGGGCAACACTGACCTGTTTCAAGTTCATGTGTTGTCTCATGGGGGTGTCGTATATATGAGGACCAAATCGTAGCAAGAGATCTCTCTTGAATACATCCCACATCAATGCTTCCATATGGTTGCAGTTCTGCAAATATGAGTCATGCCATATTTTTGCCTCTTTTGAAAAGTGAGTGCGGACAATGTCTAGTTTCGTGGCATCATTTGTCTTGCACACCCTAAAGACTTGCTCGGCAAATATGAGCCAGCCCTCCAAATTAGTCCCATCAAATTCAGGAATATTAACATTTGTGAGCCAGGTTAGAGGAAGGTAGTGTTGGCAATATTGGAAGGGCCTGTTCGTAGGAGGACCGTAGCAAAAAGAATCTACATAGGGTCGGGTGTGGGGATCTTGGCCATTATTAAACACACCACTTTCAATGGTTGTCAAACTTTTTTTAGCGACATTGAACCTTCTGTCCATATTTTTCTAAAACGCATTGTGCACAGCAGCATGTTCGGTCATGTGTTGTTGCAGGGAAGCTTGCATGGAGGCATATTGTTGGGTCAAGCCTTCTAGTAGGGTCTTAAGAGCATCCATCTTTGTTTTCTATCGGGTTTCTTTCATTTGAGGATCGTCTTGCTCTGATACCAAGAATGTTACGACTTGTTTCGTAAGGTGTGTTTATGGGTTCTTGATTCAAGAATCAAGTTCTTGATCTCTAGGACCGAGTAGAAATATATAATCAAAGAGCAGCGAAAGGGTTTTTAATGGAGAATTTGGGATGAGGGGATAGAAAAACCAAGGGTGAGAAGAGAAATACTGTTGGTCTATACCAAACAGTCCCAAATAAATAATCAAAACATAATAGACAAATGGGGGTGAAGAAGTGAAGAACTTTCAAAAGTAATTTCATATATTCATTATTCCATTCATGGGTCCTTGGGGAAGAGTGATCAACCTTTTATAGGTGATGTCTTGCCCTAGAATATTCGGTTACAACTACTTAGAAAATAACAGAATTCGGTTTGTAAAATAGAAAGGGAAAGAAAAACGGAATATTAAAACAAAAAACAGAAAACTAGCCCAAGTGTTCCATAGGACCGATGCATTAATTTGGAGACCCTAACAGATTCTTACAGGAGTCTCAACATAGGGATTTTAATATCGATAGATTGTACGACGTCCATACCATATACCAAAGAATATGGAGTCTCGTTTGTCGTTGCACGAGCAGTCGTACGATATCCCCATAAAGCAAATGACAGTTTTTCATGCCAATCCTTATATGTGTTGGTCATCTTTTTGATGATAATCATCACATTCTTGTTTGCCTCTTCGACCGCACTGTTAGTTTGGGGTCGATAAGGTGAAGAATTTTTTGAGAGGAAACAGTTAAAACCATTTTGTTAAATCCTAAAAGTGGGAGGGTCAATGTTCAAGTTAGACAAACCCTATCTATGATTAAAGGATGACAATCAAAGGACCTAAAGAACATGATTACTAGAAATCAAACATATAAACAGAGATTACAAACAAAGATTATAAACTGTATCAAATCCCAATTATTCCAATCAGGATTTTTATTTTCATACCAATCTATTGTATCAACAAATTGTCTTCCTCTTTCCCTTCCCTTGCTATGAAAGAGGGATGAACTGAAGAAGTTAATGAATATTACCTATTCTCATATTGATTTCTTTCTTTATATGAACCCGTCCTAATTTGATAGAAATAATTATTTATCAGGATTACCGGACTCTTCACCTTGAATTTCTATACTTGAATTTATAGATCATTATCTTTATTTCCTTCAACTTTAGTTTGTAATTCTCAACAACTTTGGATTCCTCTGTATCAACATTGGAATTCTATTTTTTCTCTTGATTAGTCTGAGTATCTTTTTCTCTATTTTCGAGAGCAACCACTGCAATTTTATTTGATTGTGATTCCTCAACTATTTCTTCAACATGATTAGATTGAGGTTTCATCTCCGTCTTCGTACTACTTTCTTCTTGTACATGATTTTTTTTTAACTTTTTGTTTCTTGTTATTTAACCATATTTTGCTCTTTGATTATAGGCACCTTTGTTTCATTTTCTCGTATCTTTACTTTTTGACCTTTGTAAATTTTCTGATCTTCTTTCTTAGTAAAATAAAATTTTGGACTTGCATGTTGGAACGTATTGCAGAAAGAGCATTGATTTGTCCTCCACTCATAAGTGATTTCTATGACAATAGATTTTCTTTTTTTTGTCTACCGGTGTCATATTTTTCGACAATGTGCTTCTAGGATGCACCTCAATGCTAATTCTAGCATACGATATGTGCTCTCCCCCTTCAATAATTGGGTCCATGTATAATAGTCTACCCAATAAATCTACAAAATGACTAAGAGCTTTAGAATTGTACATATGTATACGTATATTCCATAGCTTGAATCATATTTGTGCAGTTTTTTTAGGCTTACTCAACAGGTTCAAGTCTTCACACCAATTTTCCAACTTCATACATTTGGATCCTATATATGTATGACCATTTCCTAGAATTTCCTCCAGATTAGATCATTTCTTGAATTTAAGGAAATATAGATCATGGATATTTGCTGAAATCTTCTCCAACCCTTTTCCTTCACATTGCTTCAATAATATCTCTTTAGTAATTGGGAAAAATACTCTGTTTTTCCTCATGCAGTTTCCCACAACTACATTTTCCCATTCCTTACATATAATTTTCCTCTACTTCAATAGGAAATTAAAATTCAAATGGAGAATTTAGTACCTCCACTTTTGTCTGTATATTACCCAAGTAGATTTTCCCTTTATCGGCATGATCTTCTGATTTTTTGCATTGTTCTTCTTCAAGACTTCATTAGTTTTCCATGTCGAGTTGCTCCGGATAGTAAATGACTTAAATTTGGGAACCTTTATCAGCTCCTTCATTGTAGATACTGACCATTGAACAATTTATTCATATTCTTCTTTTTTCAGCAGATTCTACTCTTGAAGATAGTGAATGTTGAGTTGAATTGTAATATGTTATTCTTTATCCTTATTAATGACAATTTCTCCCCTTTTGGCATGCATAAGGAGCTTTGTAATCTAATTCTTAAGCCCAAACAAATTATCTCTTTCATTATAGCGTATCTTCCAAGAACCTTTATTATCCACCTATTTTCCTACATTATTTTTTATAGGAATTTTTCTAGCAGCAGTTGGAGTAGATTGCTTACTTGTGTTGTTATCCTGCTATTCTTTCCCAACTTCTTCAGTAATTCTTTCAATTTCTTTGACTGTTGCTTCCTTAATTTCTTCAAGCATAAACTCATGACTTCTTCAAATTTATTACTTCTATTCTTCCCCTTCTCTATAATGGTAAAAATAGAGTAATTATAGAAACTCTAAGAGATGATCACAGATAAACCCCAATCGAGGGAAAATTCTAACGGCGCTTACAAATGCACAAGAAACCCTAGACCAACAACACTTAATGAACGACACAAGACAATATCGGGTCGTCCATGCCGATTGTATTGTGTTGCCTGTTCCTATCGTGTTGTCTGTGTCTTTCGTGCTGATCGTACTGTGCCGCTTGTGCCGATCGCGCTTCTTTTGATTAATGGTGATTCTGGTACTAATTTGATGACTTACGACGCATGACAAAATCGTGTCGTCCCTGCCAATCGTTAAGGTGAAGATTTGTGATTTTCAATCTTGAACTCTTTGAGTATATTTAGACTAGCATAGATTTGACATTGGTGAGAACTTTTCACATAACTAACATAGATTCTTGTTACATGTTTTTCCAATAATATCCGAGAAGGAGTATTTTCTTGGAAATGGCTAGTCCATTCATGTTTGGACCACACACTCATGCATGCACTTCTTCTATGATCCTTCGTGCTTCAGAACCATCGACACGGAGTATTTTTGACCATCAAAAGATCGTCAGTATAACTTGTTAGCTATCCAAGCATAGTTGGTGGAATACTGGCGCAGGACTCTTCGTTCCTTAGCTTAGAAATGGGACGAATATTCTCCATACACGATGTAGTTTTGAAGAATATCAACCCATGGTTTGGTGGGCACTTGAACGGAGGCTATGACTCCGATATTATTGAGATCATGTTTCTGTTTCTGTCGGATCTTCAGAGGTTTCACCTTAATTCCAACAGAAATTTGGGTCATAGCTGCTAGCGTAGCCAAAGAATAGGCAAAATGATTTTGGGTTCTTGATGCGTGTACAAAAGACACGTGATCGAACTTGTCGATAAATTAGAGTAAACAAGTGTGTTAGGGTTTGAGAATTTCCCCTCATACTTGCCTTGTTCCGTTAACCTAGGATATAATTAGGTTAGAGTCACCAACAACATCTAGTTTAGTTACTCCTTTTTTGTAAGCGATTTTGAGACCTAATATACATTCTTCATACTCAGCCTCATTGTTGGATTCAGAATCATCTAATTTAATAGAGATGAGATTGTAGGTTCCCTTGGTATCTATTAGGAGAATTCCAATTCCATAGCCATGTTTGGACAAAGCTCCGTCAAACATTAACTTCCATGTGTCTGAAGAGATAGACATTATGGAGTCATCAGGAAAGTCGAGTTCAAAAGAAGGCTTGACCGTGATAGGTTTATCAGCCAAGAAGTCTGCAACAACGCTTCCTTTAATGGATTTTAAACCGTGTATACAATATCGTACTTAAAGATCATCAATATGCATTTAACGAGTCTAGGCGACAAAAACATTCGCCGAAACAAATAATAGATTGGATCTAACCATGATACCAATTTGATCGGGCGGTCTTGTATATAGTGTCTCAATTGTTTGGTGACCCATGCAAGTTCCCAACACACTTTCTCGAGTTTCGAATAGTTTAATTCGTACGTAGTCATTCTCTTGCTTAAGTAGTAGACGTCGACTTCGAGTTTATTTTCGTTTTCTTGAGCCAACAGTCTGCCCATAGCTGAGTCTATAACTGTGAGATAGAGAATTAAGGGAAAACCAGGCCTTAGAGACATAAGGACTAGTGGTGACTTTGGATAGTCTTTTATTTTGACAAAAGCTTGTTGACAAATTTCATCCCATTGGAATTTCTGATCCTTTTTTAGTAGCTTGAAAAGAGGATTACAAGTGAGAGTCAAATTGTAGATGAAACGACTAATAAACTAGATTATATCGTGGAAGTCTCGAACTTCTCTCTCATTTCGAGGAGTAGGCATAACCGTGATCACCTCGATTTTTCAGGATTAATTTATATTCCGCATTGGTTGATGAGAAATCTTAGCATCTTACTAGCAATGACTCTGAAACACATTTCATCATGTTCAACCGAAGCCGATAATTTTGAATTGTTTGCAAGAATTTGTCTAAGTTGGGAATGTGACCCTATAGATCCTTAGACTTCACGATCATATCGTCTATATAGACTTCCACCTCTTTGTGGATCATGTTGTGTAAGATCATCATTTCTACTCGTTGATAGTTAACCCCAATGTTTTTGAGAGCGAAGGGCATGACCCTGAAATAGAATGTGCCTACCTTTGTGATAAAGGTTGTCTTCTCTTTGTCTTCCTCGACGATTATGATTTGGTTATATCCTGAGAATTCATCCGTGAAAGAAAATGGGTTTGGTCTCTAGATAGAGGGGAATCTAATGTCGAACGATGGTAAAATCCACTTCGGACATATCCGTGTAAGACCAGGTGAACACATCTTTCTTGGTCTTTAACAACTCTACCATCTAATGGCGTTCGGTGTCGCTTAGACTTTGTACAATCAACACGATTTGAGGATTGTCTTGTGTATTGAGGTTTATCTCGATTTTCGTTTCTACGATGTAAACGATCTCGTCCTCGTGTTCTAAGAAGTTTTTCATTTCGAAATTAAATTCAGACTGAAATGAAACATCATCATCTGAAACATATTCGAAACTATAATATGGAGTTTTATTGGATACTTTATTACAAAAAAAAAACATATGACATCTCGTCAGTATTGTCATTACAAACGTCTTTATTTAATATGACATCAGACACTTTCTTAAAAACTAGTTTTTAACAAACTAAAAAGGGGGAGTGGTCATAATCAACTTCTTAGTTAACTTCAGAAGTCTTATCAGTTAATGGTAGGTTGGCGGAATCGTTCTTACAAGAACCTTCATCATCTGAGCCTTCTCACATCAGGATCGTTCATAACCAACTTTTCTAGGGTTTCGTGCCAATAAACAATCCTTTTCCTAATCATGTTAACGAATGAGTTATGATGGTGAGATCAATCTAAAAAAGTTTCATCTTAAAAATAACACAACAATACTATTCAATCTTAACTTTTCAACAAATTTGAAAGAGGTATTCTTGTAAAAATTATATAATTATATCCAGAAGTATAAATATTTAAAAATGCCCGCAACATATCTTCTTTGAGAGCCCGTTCCCTTCCCGTCTATTCTTTGAAGAAGCAAAGGTAGCTTAGCTGTCATAGTCACTATGTGGAACACATGTCATTTTAAATGAAGTGGATACCTGGATAAAAGGTTGTGAATCTTGATTAAAGAAAGGCTATGGGAAGTCAACACACAAAGTGTCTTCCCCTTGTCGGACAAACTATTCATTTGAGGTCGGAGGGATAGGTATATATTGCTTAAATAATTTTCCTTTTCTAGAACCTTCGTGAAATGTTGGAGTATATCCGATACCAAAATTTATTGAGTCGTAACAAGACCAAGGAAAGGAAGACATGTTAGTGACATTTGGTCCAAATCCCATTCCTAGGAAATATCCCATCTTCTTCATGAAATGCATGGATATGAGGCTGTATGAAGTGAAGTCAGGAACGAGATACGAATCCTGGCTTTGCCTAAAAGTAGAATAGATATCGAATCCACTTAGTTCGACCCATGGGTCGTTGGAATGAGTTGAACTGACGATGGTGGTGATGTACTTTTCACCTTATATGGTGATGAGTTTATTTTTCACCATGAACCATATTTTCTTATGCAAAGTAGAGGCGAGAGCCTTAGCCTGATGCAACCAAGGTCTACCTAATATTAGGTTGTACGATGGTTGCATATTGATTACGCAGATCTTTAACCCAAAGTGTACGTCGGCTACATAAATCATGGTTCGAAAGATGCCCATGATTTCACGACGGGAATTATCGAATCATCAGACACATAAGTCATTGGGAAGGATTTCATCAGCAGAAATACCAATTTCTTGTAGAGTCATCCATGGACATATGTTTAGAGATGAACCATGGTTGATTAGAGTCATATGAATGACTTTGTCGGTCATCTTTACAGAAATTTAAAGTGCCTTAACATGGGTTTCATCAGAAGTAGGTAGATATTTGTCCTTGAAACCTATTATGTTTATTTGAGGAGTTGTTGAGATGATACCAACCAAATCTTCAGGAGTAGTGTTGGCTGGAATACTAACCTATCTTAGCTCATTTAGAACAGCCTGTCTGTGTTCAATAGAATACATTTGGATTTCCCAAATGGAAATTTTGACATTGGTCTTCTTTAAATGAGCAAGAAGATTATTGTCAGGATTTTGAACTCTAGGTTCATAGTCTTTTCTTAGGCCGTCAGATGGCCCAGAAATATTAGACGTATTGGCTGGAGTTGTTTTCAAGAAACTAGGTTGAAAGTTAGTCCACTCTGAGTTGTTGTGTTGCACTATTTTTGGATCACTCAAAGTGAGATTGTCAATGATCCACCACTATTTTTGGAGCACTATTTTTGGAGGCACTACTAGATGAGGGGGAGTTCGTCAATACTTTTTTTGGGGCCATGGGTTGACAATATTAACCTCTAGAGGGTCAATATGTTCGTCTGCGGAAACTAGGTTTACTTGATGATCGGGTAACGAATTGCTCGTGATTTCGGGTTTATGAATGATTTTTTGATCAATCAGGTCTTGACACTGATGCTTAAGGGAACTACAGTTATCAATAGAGTGACCTTTCATTTGATGATATGCGCACCATGTCCCTTCAAACTTGCCGAGGGACTCTCTATCCTCTCAAGGACTTAAGGGTTTGATCAGATTTCTTTGTTGAAGGAGAGTAAGGGCTTGATTCAAGGTCATGCCCATATCGTCAAAAGTTTTGGGAGGACTTGGGACCCTCAATATTGGTGGTTTAGGTGTCGTTAGGACACTTGTTTTAGCCAACACCGATTTGCTTGAACTGGGCTTAGGTGGGGCTGGAGCTTGCCAAGCAGCCACGACCTTGTGGAATTCAACTTTTTCCTTCCTTTGAGGTCGAGGAGGTGCAACATATACCTTCACGATTTTACCCTTTTTCTTTCCCTATCAAAGGCTTCGTCGAGGTTATTGCCCGTTTTGAGAAGTTTCTTCATGTTTTGGAAATTTTTGACAACGAATCTAACAAAATATCGACCGTTAACGTTATCCAAAATCATGTTGATTTGTCTTTGTTTTCTAGGTAGAGAATCGATCTTTTCAGCAACAACTTTCCACCTTTCGATTATGAACGAAAATTTCTCATTTTCGCCTTGTTTCACGTTCTTGAGCTTCTTCTAGGTCCGTTCTAAGCTGAGATGCATGCTAAAACGTTTTATGAAGGCTGATGCGAGTTCTTCGATAGTTTGAATATAAAATACCAACACAGGGCCGCACCATCTAAATATTGTGAAAATAGATGGAGGATTGTTGACTCTCCCATATATAAGGGTGTCATAGAGAATATGTATATATGGAAGAAAGTAGTAGGGTCGCTCTTGCCTACATACTTTGACAGAGAAGGAAATTTTATCCCAAAAGGAATCATTGCTCGTTCCACAGTCTTCATGGCGTTTTTCCAATCATGGTGTTCATCCAAACTGCCTTTGATCAATTTATTGATCCGTTCATGGAACTTGGCCTAGTTAGCATTCAATTGAGCCATTTGAACCTCATATTCTGTAGGAGGAATGATCATAGGGTTTGCCCCTTCTTGAGTTTTGGGGTTATTAACAACTTCAACCTGAGTTTTTATTGACCTATTATCGTCTTGAAGAGGATCTTCAAAGAGAGATCTCTCCTACATTACTACGAATTTGAAGATTAATCATAAACAAAGAGATAATAGGCTGTCAAGACAAGGATGGTTGTTTCTAAAGAGGAACAACTTATTTAGTCATGCTCGTTAATATTATCAACTTTTCAATTAATATTTTCAAATATTTATTTATTTAATAATAAATATTTTTACTACAATATTAATTTTAAAACATTATAAATTATTCTAAATATATGTAATTAATATATATATATATATAATTAAATCAATAAAATATAATAAATACATATTATATATATATATATAAACAAATAAGTTATAATTTTAAAAATTAATATTTTTTTAAAATATATATTATTAATTTTATTATTTACAAAAGTAATAAAATTTTCCATATAAATATTATTTAATGTGTATAAAATTAGATGAAATTTATAATGTTTTTTAATAATTAATATTTATTATAAACAATATAAAATTATTATAATAAATTTGAAATTATTATAATAAATATTTTAATAAATATCACTGACTATATATAATAAATAAAATTTTTAATTATTTTTAATAAACATTTAAACTATATTATCTTAAATTTAATAATAAATTTTGTTTAATTTTAGATTAAATTTAATATAATAGATTTTATTTAAAAGTTTTAATTAATATTTTAACATAAATAATAATAATATTTTTATAAATTATAATATTATTTTTATTTAATAAAATAAAATATTATTTATTATATATAAAATTATATTTTTGAATAAATATTTAATATATTAATTATAAATAATTTGAGATATTTTTAGGCTTTTAGTTTTAATAAAAACATGTTTAATATGTGAATTGTAAAATATTTTGTTTTATTTAAAATATTATGAAAAAGATTTATATATTTTATTTTATTTGTTTTGTAATCAAACATTTTATAATTATTTTTTAAAATTTTAAATAAATTATATAACTCATTTTTATATTAATATTTAATATAAAATAAAATGAAATTAATTATAAAGACTTTTTTATTAATGTTTAATTAATATTTATTTATTATAAAAAATATATAATAATTATATTAACAAATAAACTTTTTATTATTATAAAAAATATAAAATATTTGTATAAATTTACTAATTATATATAATAAATAAAGTTTTTATTATTTTTATTTAACCGTTTATTTTTAAATAATAATATAACATTTTTCTAAATCCTAAACCCTAAACCTTAAAATCTAAACCCTATTTTCTAAATAATAATAATTTTATAAAAATAAATTTATTTAAATACATCTTAATATATGTTTTGAAAAGTAATTAATAAATTTAATTATATTTTTATTATAAATGTTAATATTTATTATTAATAATTTTATTTTTCAAAACCTTTTTTATTTTTTTAAATTATATGTAGGTTATTTATTTATTTAATCATCTAATCTTATTTAAATAATATAATTATTTATTAAATTATAATATTAATTATTTAAAATTTAAAAATTATTTTTTTGATATATATAATAAAATAAATATAATATAATAATTTTTCTAATATATATAAACATATGTAAAAATATTTATTATTAAATAAATAAATGATATAATTTTTATTAATAAAATTAATTTTAAAAAATTGAAAAATAAAATAAGAATAACATGTGAATACTGATCGTTTTAAATATCTTAAATAATTATTAATTGATATTCATTTGTTATATTAAAAATATATAATAATTATTATAACATTTTAAATTAATATAATAAATATTACTTTTTATATATAATAAAAAATTATTATAATATCTTAAATTATTTAATAATTTTATTTTATATTAAATTTATTATTTTTTTATTATAAAAATATTGTAATAAAATAAATTATTGACTGATATTAAATTTGAAAATTTTACATTATTTTCAAATATAAAAAAAATCTTAAAAATACATTTTTATATTAGTAATAGAAAAAGATGAATTAATTTTTTTTATTTTAAAAATTATTTAAATTTGAAATATAATTAATATAATTAAGCTTGTGATAAAAAATAAAACAATTATAATTATTTAAATTGTTTTATTAATTATAACAAATTAATTTGTAAAATTTTATATTTAAATACTTTCCTTTCACTTAATATATTTTTTAATATTTACAAATATAAAAAATAATTAATAATTTTAAATTTAATATTATTTAATTAATAAATTTAAATTTAATATTATTTATAAAATATATATTATTAAATAAATAAAAATCAGAAAAATATTTAATTAAAGTTAAATGATTATAGTTATTTTATAAAGTTATTTTAATAATTACTTATTAAAAAATATATTATAATTATAATAACATTTTAAATTAATATATTAAATATTTTAAAACTATCACTAATTATATATAATAAATAAAAGTTGTTATTATAATATCTTAAATTTATTATAAATTTTCAATTATTACATAAAAAATTCGATATTTTTTACTTATCATAAATTAACTATTTATTTTTAAAGAATATTAATATAAAACAAATATTAAATTGAAATTTAATTTTCTTTACCTATTATGAAAATATATAGATTATAAGTTTCATTTTTTAATTAATTATTTGTTTGAAAAAATTAAAAATAAATGTTTATTATATATATAAAAAGAATTATATAATTCTTTTTCAATTATCTTTTTTTTTTCTTTTTTTTAAATTGAATTTTATATTTAATAATTTTGTTTTTATTATTAAAGATCATTAATTATTAAATATTTTAAAATAATTTTTAATATTAAAAAATTTAAATATATGTATTACTAATTTTCAAAAATTAATCATGTTAATTATTTATTTTATTAAATATTTTCAGATTTTTATTTATTTAATAATTTATATTTTTAAAACATCATTAATAATTTTAAATTATTATATATATATATATATACATATTATTAAGTCAAGTAAATATTTAATAATTTTGAAAAATTAATATTATTTTAAAAATATATATTATTAAATAAATAAAAATCAGAAAATATTTAATAAAAAATATTAATTTTTATTAATATTTTCTAAATTAATATGTTATTATTGTTAATTTTATTATTTAAAAAAATTAATTATGTAAGTCTTTAATTTCTATCACACTAATTTATAAATTTTATATAAATGTTATATCATAAAATAAAATTAAATATTATTTGAATTGTGATTTGAATCCCAAAATAATTATAATTTAATTTGATATTAAACTTATTTATTTCAAAATAATAATAATAAATGTTTTTATTAAAAATTTATTAATAAATATTATTTTATCATAAATTATAATAAAAAAAACTTATAAATTATAATAATACTTTAAAATAATAAAATAAATATTATTGATTATATATGAACTTAATTTCTTTTAAATACATATTTAATATATTATTTGTAAATAATTAAAGTTATTTTTCAAAACAAATAATAAAGTTATAAATTATTAAAAAAAATTAAGTATTAATATAAAATTATTTATTAAATTAAAAATATTTGTAAATTAAAAATTATTAAAAAGTAAGTATTAATATATATTTTTTATTAAAATAAAAATGTTTTTAAATTAAAATTTTATTTTGTTTACTTATTTAAATTAAAAACTCTATTTATTTATTTATTTTAAATAATAATAATGATATTAGTTAAAATTAATTAATGAAAATATATAAACTATTACTATTTTATTTATAATTCTTGTTTTAATTGTTTCAAGTATTTTTTATAGTTTTTAAAAGTAAAAAATAATTAATTAAAAAAATTAAATATGAGTTAATAGGTATAATAATAATAAATAAGTTAATATTTTTCATTTTAAAGATAATTTTAATTTTTAACTAATATTTTTTCTCTCTCCTCCCTCCTCACCATTTATTATTTAACTTTTTTCATTTAGATACTTCTCATTCTCAAATTTCCTCCTTGTATATATTTTGTTCGGATTCGAATTCGATTTATTCAAATTTGGTGAATTTAAATTCGGTCGGATATTCGGTTCCGATCAAATATTGAACACCCATATTTTTAACTGTTTATATTTTTATTTATTTTTTAGTGATATAAAAAAATAAAAGAAATAAAATTTTGTAGTTAACCCCATAACGTACATTTACGTCGAACATCAATGAGATTGAGATTTTAATGGTAACTTGACCTAGTTCTCTTAGCTTTTTCGATTTTAAGAATAAACCTCATGATTAAAAAGTTACCACCTATTTTAGAAAATATTATTACACTTTATGTTTTATTTAATTTCCCTTTGTAATATTGACCATAGTGTTAAGGATGATCATTCACACCTCACCAATGTAGTTTAGTAGTAAGAGTCGGTTTAAGACACCAAAAGGTCACGGGTTCGATTCCATCTCAAAAACTTTTAAGTTTAAATGGAGGACCATGATTGTGGGGTGTCATGCTAGTTCTCTTTTAATTTCTTAAAAAAGGATGATCATTTACAATTTTATACATTAGAATAAATAAAATATACATGCATACATACCAACACAAAATAAAAACATGTATGTACAAATATGTATAAATCACCGGTCGCGTAAAAAATCTGTGTTTGGGCTCTCGGTTGAAGCCATGGTCGGATACGAGAATGATTCACGGTCGAAGGATAGGAAATTTGACCATGAATGTTTCTCGATCGTTTTATTGGTTTAAAACCACACCAGAGATTTCAATCACTAGTCAAAGACAATGCCAAGAACACACAATAGACCAAGAAGACATGGTAGACCAAAATAGACCAAACTCAAAATTACAATATTAAATCCTCATCCATATTATATATTAATCATGGAAATTGAATATTTTCATGGTAAATTTTTTATTTTATTTTTTTTGCCAAATCAAATGGCATTTTTTTTAGAGGTTACGAACACCTCATTTAATTAATATACAACATTACACATATTATTGAGCTCTTCCCCTAGGGAAAGGACCAAATAACATTAATTTATTAAATAAAATATTTAAACCAATTTAGGCGTTTGACTTAGGTTGAATTTTCAAATTGTGTAAATGTAAAAAGATTTAAGTTAGTTTAAATTGGTTAATCTTAAATTAATTTACAAGTTTCATAATCATACAAGTCATAGCTTAAAAATGAAATAAAATGAATTTTATTGAAACCAAAGATGAAAAACAAATAAATTGAACTAGGATTCCCTGCAATGATTTGAAAGATCATTGAAGGCTAAGCAAGAAGATCGAAGAAATTATTTCGAAAGTTTTAGGACAACTCATATATTTTTATTTGTTTTTCCGCTATTTTTTCTATTCTACAAAGAGTCATATTTATAATTAGAGGTATTCATCGGTTTAGATTTCGGGTTATTCGAGTTTTCAGTTCGGGTTCTTTTAAGCGAATTGAAAATCGAATCGATTTAAACAAATTTGAATTCACTTAATTTGAATTCAGTTTATTTGAATTCGGTGAATTCAAATTCAATCGGATATTCAATTCAGACCAAATATTGAACATTACATACCCATAAATAGTTTTTTAAAGAGTTAACAAAATAAATAAGTTGTTAGAGAGATCTTATATACTTAAATAATAAAAAAGTATAAATCACGCAAACTAAGCTTATTAACTCACCATCAATATTCGACGATTGAACAACGAAAGTAACACATTGTTGACGATGACAATATATGGCGGTGGCGAGGTGGTGATATTACTAGTGAAATAGTTAGATATGTGAATAATTTAGATATTTTTAAAGATAGAGATGAGGTAGATAATTGGAAGGACCACAAAGACCAGGAATATGGACGGCTAAAAAAAGGGTAAATGAATGAGAAATTATAGATTTACTGAATTATTGGGCTGGATATTAGAGACCTAGTAGGAGGCCCATGATAATGTAATATGTAATATGTAATAAGTTATATAATATATAATAAATATAAATAATAAAATATAAATTCGGTTTTCGGTTCAAGTTGAAACCTAAATTCGAAAATCAAACTGAAAACCGTATTTGAATTCAAATCAGTTTAGAATTCGATTCGAAAACTAAAATGTAATTCGAATTCAGTTTATTCAATTTTGGTCGGATATTCAGTTCAGTCTAGAAGCTTCTATATGCCCCTTATGTCAAATCTCTTAGTGAAACGATATGCGTTGTTCATCCAACATTGCTGCCATTTTTCAAATACTATTAAAAAATAAATAAGATCAAGGTGATTAACAAATAAAAAAGTAAGACAATTTTTAAATAATGTAACAATTAAAAATCACAGAGAATTTGTAAATGATACGAGGTAGCAATTGATAATCAATGTAATTTTTAAATAAGGTATTAAATAAAAAATCAAGAAAATTTTCTAGATATCATTTAATTTAGTTTATTTAATTTTTTTATTTATTCATTTAACTTTATTTAGAAATAGTCCAGTTTTTAATTATTCTAGAAATTAAAATTATAAAATCAAGGATGTGAAATATGTGAGTATAGAGAATGTCACTCTTAGACAAAGTTTGTAATTTGACAATCGAGTTTTGAAAAACGCATCTTCAAGTCTGACAAAATAGACACAACATTTATAAAAAACCTAATTTATAATTTTACTTAGACTTGTTTTTATTTATTTGAAAACTATAAAAAATGATGGAGAGATAAATCTAACAAACACA